>NW_027180679.1:0-50000 GCF_040956055.1 Brachionichthys hirsutus | reverse complement strand
CCCGGTGAACCGTTACACCGCGTGAACCGTTACACCGCGTGAACCGTTACACCCGGTGAACCGTTACACCGTGCGAAGCGTTACACCGCGTGAACCGTTACACCGCGTGAACCGTTACACCCGGTGAACCGTTACACCCGGTGAACCGTTACACCCGGTGAACCGTTACACCGCGTGAACCGTTACACCCGGTGAACCGTTACACCCGGTGAACCGTTACACCCGGTGAACCGTTACACCGCATGAACCGTTACACCGTGTGAACCGTTACACCCGGTGAACCGTTACACCCGGTGAACCGTTACACCCGGTGAACCGTTACACCGCGTGAACCGTTACACCGCGTGAACCGTTACACCGTGTGAACCGTTACACCCGGTGAACCGTTACACCGTTCTGTTTTCTTTATTGCTAATAAAAATACAATGTTATGCAGAGGTACACGGAACAATTTTATTGGCAAATGATATTATTTATACTATATTTAGGGGGCGGGGGTGGTGGTGGTGGTGGTGGTGGTGGTGGGGGCGCAAAATGTTTTTTTCTTCCTTGGGGGGGCGTAGCAGAAAATAATTGCGAAACGCTGTTCTAACCCACGAGGATTAACGCGACCACATTCCACTCGCTCCCAGCGACCTGGCCTCCACTGCCCCCCCCCCCACTGGTGGCAGGTTCAAGTGTGGCCCACTTGTGTCACACAGCTCTTCTAGAGGGAAGGATACGTTCTAGCTTTTTGAATTATTTACCCCCCCCCCCCGACTTAAACCAACTGTAATTTTCTGCATTTTCTGAATTGCTGTGGAGTCGGGTTCTGCTAGGAAGCAATCAGCAGCGGTGAGGCCGGGCCAGACACGTTGTCTGAATGCTCACTGGAAGCGGTGGACGACACTCAGAGCTTATTATTCTGATGCCATTTCAACTCCGATTTAACCCCCCATGGACTCTCTTCTGTTAGGCAAGATTATAACTGACTCACAAAAGCCAACAGGCCTCAAAAGTGCCTGCAAAGATTTGTAAAAACAATTAAAACTAAAGCACCATAAAGAAATAAATAAATACATGAAAAAATCTACCATGAGATAGATTCAGACGTTGTGACTGAAATTGTATTCTTTCAGATGACACCATCTTTCACTTCATTTATCAAATACAGAATCAGGTCACAAGTTCCGTTTACGACTACGACTTACCGGAATTGTTGCGTTTCAGAGACGCTGTCCCGTTCATCAGTTTCACCCCATTCTTCTTGGACTGGCTCTTTGGCTCAGCCTTCTGACTGGTGATCCCATTGGCTGTAGATCCTTTCTTTCCTTTCAGCTGACCAGTGAAGGACAAGGAGGAGGGACACTTTTAACTTTACCCTGTTCTGTACGTACTCCACACACACACACTTATATCAAAAAGAATCATAGATGGAATTTGGTGCAGTTTAATCTGACATTGCCTTTAGTGAGAATGAAGATACAGTATACGTGAAAAAACTTACATTCCCTTTCTTTAAAATGCATGTTTTTTTCTCAGTTTTTAAGGTATTTATATATATATATATATATATTAGAAACATGAAGCTGAGCAGAACATATATATATATATATTAGCTAGAAACAAAACTTTGGGTTTGACTTTCTAAAAGTAAGATCATTTTAAAATGAACCCTGGTTCTGCAGAGCGGCCGACAGTATGATTGCACACCTCTAAATCTACTTCTTATAGTGTGCTGGCGCTCTGCGGTCTGGAGGCGATGTTAACACCCCTTGGCCACGCCACACAGAGCACACACATCAAGGGGACGGAGGGCAGGAGGCGGAGCTCCATACGGCACTAAATGGTGACTTATGTGGCCATGTATCCAGGGCTATAAAAAATATAAATTACACACACAGCTCAAAGTCGTTAGGAAGCAGCGGACGAACGTACACTACAAAATGCTAAGAAATGGAAAATCCGGTCACTATAGTGCAGCCAGGTATTCCCTCGGGGGGGGGGGGATCCACAGCAGCAAAAAACAAGACAATCATGCAGCGCAAATGGCAGGAAGCGGTTATGAAGTGGGCGTGAGGCTGATACAGAATTATTAATAATAATTTGCTACCACTGATCGTGGATCCATTTTGATTCTGCTGTTTTTGCGGTTTTCTTGTATACTTTTTTAACTTTTTTACTGCATACCCCAGCATAGCGCCGAAGTTTGGCATTTTATTATTTGTTTGTTATTTGTTGCTCTTTTATGTTATATGTTGCACGTCGAAATCATGCCCCTTTCACCCCTCAGCAGTGAAAAAAATCAGCTGATGCAGCTGTTCACGACTATCTTACATTTTAAAGCGAGAGAAGAGATACTTTTGAGTGTTTTTTCAGATATATCCTAAATGTGATCAATTTTATGAGAGAAATTCAAAATGTTTCATGCAATGTTGATACAATTTGATATTTGCCTGTAAAAGTTGGTGACCACATGAAACATCTTTATAAGCTAATAAAACACAGATGTTTTTCTGCTGTTGATACAATTATAAAACGCAGCCTTAAAATTCTTACATTCAGGGATGATTAAACTCAGACCCTTTTGCTGCTCTGAAAATCCAAAGAATTACCCACAGACAGAGGCAGTCGCGTGTTAGTCACCTGAGCAGAGGCTTTAGTTTTAGCATCAGCAGAGAGGAACTTAGAGGAGACTTTAGAGACAGGGGTTTTACAGCAAGTGTTAGCGGTGAAGAAAGAGGAAGCCTTGGGAGGATCGCCAGCAGCCGGCTTGGATGGAGGCAGGTTGTCATAGAGGTCAGCGTTCTCGTCAAGAACCTCATCTTTCAGCTGTCGCCCCCTTCTGTTGGGACTGGAGTATGGCACCACTGGGTCCTTTGGGTTAGACTGGCCATGCGAGCAAGTAGAGAGGAAAGGGTTAGAGAGGAAAGGGTTAGAGAGGAAAGGGTTAGGGTTAGAGAGGAAAGGGTTAGAGTTAGAGAGGAAAGGGTTAGAGTTAGAGAGGTTAAGGTTAGAGTTAGAGAGGAAAGGGTTAGAGAGGAAAGGGTTAGAGTTAGAGAGGAAAGGGTTAGAGTTAGAAAGGTTAAGGTTAGAGTTAGAGAGGAAAGGGTTAGAGAGGAAAGGGTTAGAGAGGAAAGGGTTAGAGTTAGAGAGGTTAAGGTTAGAGTTAGAGAGGAAAGGGTTAGAGAGGAAAGGGTTAGAGTTACCGGTAGTTAGGATTCAGCATAAGACACCCCCTGATGACCTTCTACTACTGTACTGTCTTCTTGTCCCGTTAGGGGACGCCACAGCAAACCAACCGTCTCCACTTCACCCTGTCCTTTGCATCGTCCTCCCCAACACCAGCCCATCTCATGTCCTCCCTCACTACGTTCATGTATCTTCTCCTGGGTCGTCCTCTAGTCCTGTCCTTTGCATCGTCCTCCCCAACACCAGACACTCTCATGTCCTCCCTCACTATGTCCATGTATCTTCTCCTGGGTCGTCCTCTAGTCCTGTTCCCTGGCAGTTCCATCCTCAGCATCCTTCTACCGATATAGTCCCTGTCTCTACTCTGGACATGTCCAAACCATCAAAGTCTGGTCTCTCTGACCTTGTCTCCAAAACGTCTAACCTTCACTGTCCCTCTTATTGTCTCATTTCTAATCCTGTCCAACCTGGTCCCTCCCAAGGAGAACCTCAGCATCTTCATATCCGCCTCCTGTCTTTTCCTCATCCCCGTCCTTCAACCGGAGGAAGTGATACCGGACAAGGTCACCTTATCTCTCTTCGGCAGTTCAAAGTATACTTCTTTTACGAGGCAGGTGACTGGTTTTGAAACCGGAGTCATGATGCAAACCTGCAGGGGGTTTGTCGACCACGATTTGATCAGAGGGTTTTGACTTGGTTGTAAGTCGGCCCGTGTTAAATGACTGTAAGTATATTATGCTGCACCGTGATTCTGTAAATGAGGAGGAGAAGAGACCATTTCCTCTTGGTAGGCATCGTAGGTGAAACCACAGAAAATGCTCTCCACCCGATTCGCTCGCTCACTTTCTGAATATCGTGAATGAGACGAAGGTGGGGTCCCAGAGGGGGCCGTTCCGCCCAAGTAACGCCTGCTTGTCCCATTAAAAAATAAACAACAAATAGAGCATCTCTAACCTGGAAAAATAAAGATGACGACTAAGGACATGGATTTGGAAAGAAAATCCAAAGAGGAGAAGAGGAGAGAAGATATTTAGTTCATAACACGGTGGGGATATCAACGTGGAAAGGGACAGACAGCGGTCCAGCTGGTCTTCACTTAACGACGGAGTTACGTTCCGAAGACCCTGTCGCTAAACGACTTTGTCGTTAAACAAATCCCCCGTTGATTGAGAGCTTTACCCCGCGATGCGCTGGCAGCGCGTTCAGATTATACCCCGCGTCTCGCTGGGATCGGATCCAGCAACACCTGTGACCCAGAAGACGGATAAAGCCGACTGATAACTCCTCAGCGACTGCATTCCGCTCGGGGGTGGGTGTGATTGTTATGGTCGTTGTGTTTCAGACTTTTTAAAGCACATTTGCTGTTGAGATTTTGAGAAAACGGCTGTTCCGTAAATAAGAGCGTGTTGCACATTACGGCTCAAGTCGTTCTCTCTTCCTCTGCCTGTCGTTCATCTGACTTACCGTTCCATTGATGGGCACGTCGTCATAATGCAGAGCCAAACCAGTGGGGCAGGCGTAACCATTAACTGGGTTGTCCAGGTACGGGTTAGGAGAGAGGGCACGCTTACTGGTGAAACTGTGAGGAGTAAAACATCAAGATTATTCATATATACATATTTATCCACCACCACCACCACTATGTCAGGCTGGTTGGACATCACCAGTTTGTCTCTCTGGATCTGGAAGTCCCTCAGGATCTTGGCTCGATTATTTCATATATAAATACACACACACTACCGTTCCACAGTTTGGGCTCACCCACACAAAGGAAGGTTCAGTTCTTTAGCTTCTCTGAGCAGCTGAACTGTTTCCAGCTGTGCTAACATGGTTGCAGGGTTTTCTCCTCATCATCAGCTTTCTGATGTAACGAGCAAACACAACGTACCGTTAGAACGCTGGAGTGATGCTGGGAACGGGCCTCGATACACCCACGTAGGTGTTGCACCAGAAACCGGACATGTGCAGCGAGAATAGTCGTTTACCGTTAGCAATGTATAGAGAGTATTTATGATGAGTTTATTGAAAAAAAAATAGTGCTTTTCTTTAAAAAATAAAGACATTTCGAAGTGAACGGTAGTGAAAATATATATAAATGTGCAAAACACAGACAAACACTAGTCTTTGTTAAAAACGACTAGCGTTGTGTAACATTTATGATGCTGGACAGAACAAAATGAGCTTCCAACACTCCAAACCAAAACAAGGAGAGGGCGGGACTTCCCCTTCGTCCAATCGACGAGCGCCCCTTTCAGTCACGTGACGCTGCTCCGAAAGTTCGCTTTGCGAGTAAATCACAGTGTGAACGCAGACCTTTCAACTAATTAGAAATGCAACGATTTGCTCCCGATCGAACCGAGTCCTCTTGGTGCAGTGTGAAAGCGACCTTAGTTGACCCGAGCCACTAAAGCGGGAAATGATCTATAAACATTTGGTGAACTGTTGCTAAGTTTGCATTTCCCTAAAAGTACGCGTGTATCCTTCACCAGAAAGACTGCTTAGCCAGCTGGATGACGTTGGCGGTGGTCTCGACGTCGATGTAGTCGTAATGCAGGGTGGCTGGGTCGGCGGTGGAGCCCGTCTCCGCCAACAAGACGCCCAACCAGCGGCCCATCATCTCAGACGAAGATGCCTGGAGGAAAAACATGGAGTTTATTTAATAGCCTTCGGCATGTGGTCCTCTGTAATGGACAAATGTCCACTACAGAGGACATGCTAACTGGCTGGGTCTCAGGAGGATGTCTCTGTCTCTCTCCCGCTCCATAAAGCATCTCGTTCAAAGTGTTTACCACACACTAAAACATTTTTGCCCATTTTCACCCGGAACATTATCACCAAAAATAAACTTTATGCTGGGAAAATACCAAAGAGCGTGGACGGGAAGAACGCAGACACGGGGACGCACGTGCACGCAAATTCTGTGCACATTTGCTCCTTCTGACATCAGAAGGGGCGCGAGTTCTTCCAGACGTGTTTCAGGAGGTGATTACAAAACTACTGGTTTATTTTGATGTTTTGCTTTGATAAGGACCCAAAAATCACCAGAATAGTGTAGAAACATTGTAAAAGTGAGTTTCTCATAATATGTCCCAAGACAAGAGTTTCTTGTGCCAAAGAGGTAATCTTTTGGTAAAAGAAGCCCCCCCCCCCCTCAGCTGACTCAGACCCTCATCTTCATGAACCACACACATCTTAATTCCATCCACCCGTACAAATGTCCTCCTCCAAAGGCTCAGCCATGAATTTAATGGGAAGAGAATTGGAGTGGTCTGACAGAGCACAGAAACAGCCAATGGAGGAAGTTGTTTTACACCAGCAGCATGAAATGCTTGGTGTCGAGTGGAGGAGATGTTTCACCACATCGGGGGAAAGGAACGGAGGAAAACACGACGAGCAGCGTTTACTTGCTCTGGTGTGACTGTGGTTTAAGCAGCAAAACGTCTCCTCTCATGCGGCCTCACCTCCAGCACGGCGACCTCCTGGCCGTTGCGAAGGAGGCGGAAGGCAAACGGGTGTTTGTGGTCGAGGCCGGGGCTGACCTCGCAGCCTCGCAGGGGCAGCGAGGCGACGTGGCTCTTCAGATCGTCCCGGTCTTTGTGGAGGAGCAGCTGGTTGTCTCTCAAGGTACACCAGCGCTCCCGCCAGCGGTTGTTGGACAACACATTCAGGTAACCTGCATTCAAATGGAAAGAAGACATGAGGAAGATCTTATTCATGCCCAGCAGCACAGAAGATCCCACTGAAGAAGAAAGTCATCAGTGAGAGAGCGATAGGAAGGCGGGGCGGCCGCGGTGCGACGACACATTGCTCCTTAGAGTGTTTGTAGCGCTCTAAGGGACGTCCTACCACATGTGGGCACGTCTTCCTCTGCTGAAGAGGTCTGCTCATCCGTTGATGGCTTCTTCTTTCCCAGCCCGATGATCTTTGTTATCTTCTTGCCTGCTCCCTTCCCCACCGTCCCCGTCTTCTGCTCCGACTTTGAGTTCTTCTTTCCTTTTCCTGAGGCAGACACAGCAACGACGGTGAGTTTAAGCACAGGCAATTCATCTAACGCGTGTGTGAGGGGGACCCCTGCAGCGTTCGTGTGCTCTACCCCCCCCCCCCCCATTATCTTCACATGCATCCTCACTGAGAGAGGATGCTTGGATGCTTTTGTAAAGCTTTCAGAAAGAGAAGAGAAGAGAAACCCGAGACTCTGCTTTAAGCAGCCCCGAGTTCAACCCAAATTGCACTGGGTTTAGTCAGGCCCTTGTGGGTTGGTGAATTAGACTCAGTCTGCAATCCCAGCAACCCAACTAGTCTGAGGGGGCCAAGTTCAGCTGGCCTAGTTCCTACCCGGAGAGAGAGAAATGACTGCGCACGTTCTGATTGGAAGGAGAGTCAAGCCTGGTCTTGAGAGGACATACCCCCGTCCCTGTGCTATTCTGTCTCTAAATGAGAGACGGAGCTTCTGATTGGCGCTTTTTTTTTTTTTTACATGCTGTGTTCTGTGGTGTGTTCAAACACGAGGGAGAATAAAAGCGTAAAAATGGAAGGACGAAAAGGGAATTCAATTCAGTTTTATTTCTCTAGCACCAGGAAGTTATCTCAAGGCACTTTACAGGATTAGCAGGGAAAGACAGAACCCAACTTGACCCACAAGAGCAAGCACTTTGGCAACGGAGGCAATAAAAAACTTCCCTTTAACAGACAGAAACCTTGGACAGAACCTAAAACTCATAGTGGACGGCCATCTGTCTGACCGGCTGGTTTGATAGAGGGAGAGAGAGAGAGAGAGAGCAGGAGCAGACAAAAACAAAATGTAACATTTAGGTTGCTGAACAAGATACTGACTAAAGAGCTGCTATATAAAGCTATAAATGCTAATGCTAGCGATAGGGACATCAGTGTTGAGGGACACAGGTCCAGGTTCTGCAGCACCACGGACAGAAGGACCTGCAGACAGAGACAGAAAGAGAGACAAACAGAGGGAGAGAGAGCACAAGACTACAGGAAGAGAGAGAGAGATCACTGACATATTTATAACATGAATAACCAGAGTGAGAGGGAGGAGCTTAGTGTGTAATAGGAGGTTAAGCCACCAGTGCTGGCCTATGACAGCATATTGATTATTATTGATTAACTATAAGCTTATAAGGAAGAGACAATAGAGGACCGTCGGATTCCTCCTCTCTGATGTCATCGCGTCGGGTTTCTGAACACTGGAGTGGCTCAACGTGACACGAATCCTGATAGTAACCAGCAGACACACAGCCGGAAGCAGCGCAGCGCTGTTGACCTCTAACGAACAGTCACCCAAACTCTCTCTCCTCCATTCTTCCATTCTTTTTGGCTCTCTTCATTAACATTTAGTTCAACATTTCTTTCCTGATTGCATTTCCCTCCAGATATGATGTGACCGTCGCCGTGGCCACAGCTTTAATGAAATAGGACACCGTCTGGACACAATTTCTGTGGCACGAGTTCCCTCCCAAACACGCATCACACACAACGCAGTGCTGCGGAGGAACGCAGACGCACAGAGAGGAACAGGAATTCTTCCCGTTGTTCCCGTCAGGAGAGGAAAACTCTAATCAGGTCAATTTAACGCCAGTAAATGAGCTCTTCTTGTTACCAGCCACGGAAGGAAAAGGGCCAACGAGCTGAAACAATGGAGGACGAACTCTTGGTATTTATGTCACTAACTAGTCAGTAATGTTTCACGTGGGCAGAAGATATCCGTCTGAGCAGGGGTGAAGCGGTTTGACGACACGGGCCTCAGAGATACCGCCACAGAAACGTCACAACGAGCCAGGCCTTTGCTTTGAAGGCCTTTGCTTTGAAGGCCTTTGCTTTGAAGGCCTTTGCTTTGAAGGCCTTCAGCAATAGACTCACACACTGTTCTGGTGTGGTCTTGGTCCACTCTTCCGTCAGTCTCTTCCACAGTTCGGTGACTTCAGTGGGTTTCTTGGCCATATTGGCTTTCGGACTCGGGGCAGACCATTTCATCATTTCACCGTTTTCAGTTTCAAGGAGCTGCTTTCGCCGTTTTGCTGTGCGACAGGGAGCATCGTCCTGCAGCTTGGGCGGTGAATGCAGGGAAGGAAGCACATGTTGTTCTGGTAAACATTCGCATTCGCTCAACCAACGAGCCGTGTAAGACGCCCGGCTGCTGCTGTAGAAAACACGGCCCACACCGCCACACGTCCTCCTCCACTTTCAGTCGGTCAGTCTTTCCCCAGTTTGTTGCCAAACAATTGGGTTCATTGGACCCAAATCAACTGAACTTGCTTTCATCACCAAAGTGACCTTTGGACCAGCTGTCTGTCCACTGTCCTCTGCTCCTCGGCAAAGGCTTGCTGCAGAGTCTTTCTGCTAATGAGAGGTTGGGTCACGGCAGAGCGGCCTTTCAGTCCAAACGCGCTGAAACGTCGACACAGATCATCGCCTTGTTTAGCGCTGAACTGGCCCGGCATTCCAGCTAGTGCTGAACCGACTGCCCATTACATCATCGCCTTCTCTCTTGCATTTGTGAAACTGGAAGTTAAATAGGGGCCAGATTAACACCAATAACTGGGAGGCATCTGACAGCGTTCTCTAATTTTGATCAGTGTTCTTATTCTAATATCGTGCTTCAGGATATATGCAACTCTTGAAATATGTTTAAAATATTGCTCTTTTACTCCTGCTTGGATCATTTCAAATATCACTATTAGGGATGTCCCGATCCGATCTTGTGATCGGAAATCGGGCCCGATCACGAGCGTGCGGACTCGACTGTCTATTAAATATTCACATTTAAGATTTCCTGTTGCTCTAGTCCAAGTCCAAAGTGAAAAAAGTATTTTATTTATTACTTGACTGTTCAAGTTACGCCACAGAACTGCTCTGTTTAAGAGTTAAATGTTGAAATAAAATGATTAAAATAAAAAAATAAGGGACATCCTGGATCCGTTTTTCACTCGTCTTTATTTAATGTATTACCGGTATAGACGTATCGGATCGGTTTAAAATCAAATGACTTGGACTCGGGGGCAATAAAGCCCTGATCGGGACGTCCCTAATGACTCTCCTTGACATTTAGGAAACTGTAGGTTGTTCTCTAATTTCGATCTCCATTCTGTCGCTCCGACAGGATGTTTGCCTGCTGAGCAAACAAACTGTAAATTATTAGGATCTATTTCTCTGCCGTTGGGCAGGGGAAGACCATCTCTGTGCAAAACCCATTCTATCTTCGTGTTTCATGCATTATTATTAAGATTCCCCTCTGAATCACGAGAGAGATTAATGGGGAGAAATACAGCTGCAGCACTTTAGGAATAAGAACCGGGTCATAGATAAACACAAATCTTTGTTGCGTTCAAGAAGCCACATCAGTTATAGCCAAATAATTCTGCGATGAGTCATGCAGCTTGATTAAAGGTGCCAGAAACGATGCATTATGTGACTCCCTGATGTGGTTCATCAAATAACACCACAGGCTGCTTAATCTTTTGCACTCCATCAAAATGAATGCAAGCTGTGCAAAATATAGTCAAAAATTCCCCACCCAACTAAATTCATGTTTCCGGGACAACTGAGGGTGCATTTAAAGTATGCGGAAATATTTTTCTTTAACTGTGTGAACATGTGTATCTATGAAATACAAAAGGCAATTGATGAGTTCATGAGATCATGACATAAATAAAAAGGAAATGAGGTGCACAGATCTCGCTCCTTGGACGTTCGATCCGACGAGTGATGATGCAGAAAATGTGAAGTTAATATCTTTCGTGGTATTTCCGCTTCGGACTCAGCACTTGTCTGAGAAAATGAAAATGGCTTTGTTTTTAAACAGCTGTCCCCAAATCCCCTGCTCTGGCCTCGTCAGGGTTCTACCGAACCCGACTTGAAGCTTAGTGTGTAACCTTTAGACGGATGTTATTGGCGCGGGAAACCATGACATGAAGGTCCAGGACGTTTCCTCTGCAGTAACATCAGCGTGTTTATCGCACCGACCTCTTTCCTCATGGTCTTTGCTGCCGCTCCTTTAAACTCGAAGGTGTTCCCCAGAAATCCCACGCCAGACATTTAAATGAAATTGTAAAAGTTTACGGATCACTTGGGCGTGGCCGCTGTGGACTCTCACCTTGGTCTCTGCACTCATTGTGTCCATTCTCATGATTCGCCTCTCCATCAGAGCTCGGCTTGTCAAACGACGCCTTCTGGCAGGGAAGCCACATCACACACAAAAAGAGGAACAGATGCACAACACCAGTGAACAAAACTGTACTCCCCCTCCCCCCCCCCCCAAAAAAACAAAACATTCACATTGACAAAGACACCGAGGCACAAATTCTAATGTCCTGTAGAATCCCTTCAGCGCATCTGCAACAACCTATAGGTGGGTAATTAGACTGGCTTATATTTACCTGGACTGGACTGTCATTGACCCTTTAAAGCCCGCACCATGAAGTCATTGTCAGAACACTCTATTTTTTGGAAAATAAGGTCTTAATGGAACCTTCTGACAAATTTGCTCTAATTTATGTAAATTTAGCTAACTCCAGATTTTTTTCATGTAAAATGCAGATGCATTTGTTGGCTTGTAACTATCAGCTTTTTCTGCGAGAAAAAAAAAAAAGTCTAACTTCTGAAGTAGAAGTCTCAAAATCCCGAAAGGCCATGTGTATCAAATATGATACGTTTGGCAATAAAGGGTTAAACAGCCTCTGATGTGGCTCATTTTCCAGCATTAAACACATACATACATGTGTCTCCACTGTAAACTGCAATACTACCAATATTTCCCAATAATGCATTGTTTTCCTGCAGTCTTCTGGGTGATCAGAATGTATTAAACAGAGGCCAAAATGTCAACATTTAAGAATCAGGATATTATTGGGTCCTTCCTTACGTGCAAATGAAACACAAGGCCTTTGGATAGAGTCGGCGATGACGCCTAAATATTACATTTACACAAAACGTATGTGAGAAAACGTGTTTACCTTTTCCAGTTCAGGTTTGTGTACTGGTGATCCAGATCTAGATCCATCCAGGTCTACACTGCCATTGGCACAAACCTCCCTCATGACCTAAAAGAACATCAGGAAAAACAAGATTAGCTAAAGATGCTACTGGTCCTGTGAAATAAGTGGAAGGAACTATTAAGAGCGTTCAACCTATATGCTGGCCCACACCCATAATAAATGGAGTGAATACTGGAGGTGGAGAACATTAAATGGTAGGAGTTGGTAGAAAGGTGGGGGTGTCTGCTACAAACATTAGACACCACAGACTTTTTACGATGTCCAAAAATCCTTATGCAATAAAGTCCAGCATGGGCCAATGAGATCCGCAGGCCTCTGCAGCAGGCGCCAGTGTGGATTACTTTGACCTCATTGGACAACTCCCCAGCAGCATGCAGTGGCGCTAGGGGTGGGAAACGGTTGAGTGTGCATGAAGGCGAACGCACTCTCTGAAACACACAGACGAACACACCTTCATCCTGAAGCATTCTGAACCACTGGTTCAGAATCAGAGGGAAATGACAGACTGTGGCTCCATGGGTTTGGCTCAGAGAGCGTCTCAGAGGCCGGAGTGGGACAGACAGCAACGCGTCTGTCTTCCACTGCAGACATACATTTCGGGTCGGAGCAACAGGGGCTGAACACAATAAGAACATGCGTGTTCCGTAAACGCACCGTTAGCAGACACCGTTTGGGTGAATCATTACCGGAACGAGCAGGCGTTGGAAAGCCTCGGGGAATTAGCCAGCCTTCCATTCCCTCTTCCTTCTCCTGTTTCATTTCTTTGTTCCTCCTTTTTTTTACTAAATCTTCCTCTTTGTGTCCCGCCTCTCCATTTGGTCACTTCCACATGGGTTCACACAGGACAGCGTGCCGGCTCGCCACTTCAATTATTGCTATTGATAATAGGAAATGTAGGAACGATTATGGTTTAGGTTTATTCCTCTGGGTAGAAAATTAGCTCCAGATAAGTGGAGGGTAAAAATAAAAGCCGTATAAAAAGAGGTATGAAAAAGAAAGCAATGGATGAGTGATTGCAAAATACCGAGCGGTAAACACAGACATACAAAACTCTCTGGATGGAAGCCGCTCTTACAGACCCTGAGGCTGTGGGGTTGGGCGGGGGGGGGGGGGGGGGGGGGGGGGTTGGAGAGTCAGACCCTCCCTCTCTCTGCTGCTATTAACAAACAGACCCAGATCCAAACCCGGTTTGCAAAGATGGCCGAGAGCACAGAACGATTGCAGTGTGATCGCTTCAACATGTATCCAAAATCCTTCCACCTGAATGGAGAAAGGAGAAACGGTTTCCCGAGGCAACGATTACTGGAGTCGCTTCAGAGGTTTGAACGGTACAGAGCTCTGTCTATTTAGAAATGACTGCCTACCCTACAGTTGGGCTGGTTACCTGCCGCACCAATTAGCACCACAGCTAAAAATAAAGCCTAAAGTGTGACTGGATCCAAAAGGGAAAGCAGGAACTATTCTCGTCTTCAATCTTCACCAGAAATATGAAATCATTTGAACTTTGTGGAAAAGAAACAACAACGAATGAAACTAGTTTTTCCATCATGGCACGCCAGGAAAAATGTCTTTACTCCTAACGAGGCATTTGATGAGTGCAAAAACGCCGTTACAAGCAGAGCGCAGAGCTCAAAAGAGCTCGCAGCAAACAAACAAAGAATCCCAGAAGACTCTCAGGAGAGCGAAGAAGAACAAAAGTGAAAGCATCCTTTTGAAATGCAAAGACCAGAGGAGGCCTTTCTGCGCTCCCGGGATGGAAGCAGGAAAAGCCCAGAGGAGCCGGCACGGAACCAGCTGCAAACAAACAGCGCGTGAAAAGCAGAATGGACTCGGGCCTATTTGCTGTCTGCAGGGTAGGTTAGAGGGAAAGATCAGAGAAGAAAGGGAGGGGGGGGGGGGGCAGGTATATAAAGAATGCGTGAGAGAGCAGAAACCAAATATCTTCACATAAGAGCGAAAGCACCGCCTGCTCACAAAGGGCTTATTTGATAGCAGGAAGAACACATGAGAGCGACGCCATTAATCATCCGTGCTAGCTGCTAAGCTAAAGAGCAACTCGTTCAGCTCAGAGGGAGCACGAGATGACTACTATAGAAAGGGCCCATCATCTTTATCACTTATTAATTCACTAATTAACTATTACTCATATTACCATCATCATCATCATCAGCATCAGGCGAGGCGAGGCGAGGTGGAGGTGGAGAAATCGCCGGCATTTGTCTGTCTGTCCGTTAGCGAGATGACTGAAAATGTTTGGGACGGATCTGGATGACATTTTCAGAAAATGTTGGGAACGTTACCAGGAACAGATGATTAACCTTTGGGGACGATCCAGAAGAGATCCAGGGTTCTGGATCACTTTGACATTTTTGTTATCTGTATGTCACCACTGAAATTCATCCAGATCCGGATCCAGAATGACATTCGGAAAAAATATTACGTTGAAAACCCAATTTATGGATTCAAATATCTGTTAAAAATCAACTCTGATTCACTTTTACTTTTCAGAATTGGTGTATGAAGATACCAAGAACAATCTAGAACCTATTGGTGATGATCCAGAAGCGATACTGGATTCTGGATCCCTTTGATCCCAGCAACGCCTCTCTGTCCACAGTTACTCCTGTCTCCAGCATTGTCCCACCCACAGCACCATCTGATTGGTTGCACGCAGAGGCACACAGTTCAAGCGGGGCGCTCATGGAAACTTAAAGTATTGCGAGTGAAGAAACTCTGGAGAACACGTATAACGAAATTTATGAAGTAGAGAATCCGTCTCACAGTCTAGACGAGGAACCTTTTAGGAATCGTCCACGTTGAAAGCCGACAGATATTTAGCCACAAAGAACAAGATCAAGTGTTTGAACACTGTTCTGCTTGGCAACAGGGAACCGCATCCCGCTGTTCCACGTATTACGTAACATTTGTGTTACCTTCAGCCACTCTTCGGCCTGTTCTTGACTCTGAACAGCCAGCACTAAGGCGTCCGCCCCCTGGTGGACAATCTTCAGCTCGTGCTTCTTTTTCTTTCCGTCTTTGGGAACGTGTGTGACGCTGCATCCCGATAGGCTCAGCTCCATCTGGGGGGTGTGGTCTTTGGAGGACTTGTAACACTGTAGGAAGCAGAATGGAAGGAGATGCTGCTCAACCACCTTTAGGCGATTTGGTGGCAGCGCTTACAGACGAGCACAGACGAGCACGGACGAGCACAGACGGCAGCGTCCCTCACCAGCAGCTTGTTTTCTTTGATGACGCAGAGGAGTTTGGTCCACTGGCCAAAACGTTTCTTGCGCAACAGGAAAGCGCAGATCCGGGCGTCCTTCACCAGATCCATGGACGCCTCTTCAGATGGCCACTGGTGACGCATTTTCTGACCCTTCCCGTCCTCCTCTTCCTCATCGTACGACTCGTAGGAGCTGCTCATGGCGTCCGAGTCATAGTCTGAAAAGGAGGCGAAGAAGACGGGGGGGTTCGTGCTTCACACATTGCTTCCCGAGGAACCGTCGTGTCAGTGTGTGTCACTCACTGGAGGTGATGTATTCCGGAGCCTTTCCAGGACCTAAAGGTACCGCCTCCTCATAGTATCCTTCTGGTAAAGAGGAGCTGGGCAGAGGAGGAGGGCCACTGTTTGGAGGCTGGAGAGAGAACAGACGTTTGAATCAACCAAAGCAGGAAGTGGCGACAGCCGAGATCTCCGTTAGCCAACGGTGGGCGCAGAACCAGCTCACTCTAATGGCGCGTTGCTCTTAACCCGCAGGTGGAAAACTCGGCACCAGGAATGACTCTTGTTAGACCAACGTCATCATCATGACACACTTTACAGACCGCGTTCCCAAAAAATGCACTGCCACTGAATGAAACTGAGTTTTTGACTGCAAACATTTAAATTTCGAGAGGAACAAGCAAGCAAGAGGTAAATCCTCCTTTTCGCTAATTACTAAATATAAAAAAAACATCCTTGTGAAAACGAGAAGATATTAATTGCCTCACAGCAGGGAGGTCGCGGGTTTGAATCCGACTTGTGGCCGTTTTGTGAGTTTGTCCTGTAGATAGTTATTTTACTAACGACCTCAAACTTTGTCATTTCCTTTTATCTGTAAAAGTGCAATATTGCTGTGCACTTTATTTTGGTGAGAGGCTCAAACCGGCTCTGCAGGGTAACCTGCTGCACAGATTTTTGGAACATTGAAGGTGTTGCTGTCAGTTATTTTTAAAAATCAGGATTTAAATCAAATCGGTGTTCGGCCAGAAAATTGTAATCGGTGCATCCTTAGAAAATACGTCATCCAATAATCCTCTTCTTTGTCGTGCACGTTTCACTTTCTGAAGCTTATTGCGTAAATCTTATCGCATATCATTTGAGGCGATCTGGTGAACTCATTTCTTGGCTGGGATAAGCAGCCTTGCTAAATTCTTGGACCGTCAGCATCCTCCTCCTTGCCCCAGCCCTATTATAAAAAAAAAAAAGAAGCCCTGACGGGGAAGACAGAAGGGAAGGCAGAGAAGCCAACAGAGCAAACGCCTCGACCATTAAAGCATGAAAGCCAGCGCATACCTGAGTAGACCTGGGAGGATTGCTTGACGTGAGCTCCGTGTCTCGCCTCACAACAACTTCCTGTCCGAGACGTTTAAACAACAAAGCCATTAATAATCATTGTTTGGCGAAGCGTTTTCCCTGAGTGAAGCAGAATACGTTACATTTCCCTCCAAACAATGTGATCCCACGCCTCTGCTATGTAGTGACTCGAAGCGTAGAGATGAGGAGAGCACACGCACACACACACACACACACACGCACACACACACACACACACACACACACCTACTGTGGTAAAATTGTTGAAGGAAGCAAAAGAAAATCTCAGCAAAAATGTAAAAAAAACCCCAAAAATGCATAAAACTTTATCATCCATGTTACGGTCATCCTGCACGGGGCTCCTGTCTCACGTCCAGGAAAATGTGCTCGGTCATGTTTAGTGTCTTGTGTCTGTGTTTTTCCCACTTCCTGTTTTATTTTGGCACTCGACCCTCCTCTCTCCTTTCTGACCTTGACTTCCTGCCTTTGTGTGATTGTCAGTCCCGCCCCGATTGGTTCCACCTGCGTTCCCCTACCTCACGTATAAATTGTTTGTACCTCCCTTTGACCTGTGTTGTATGTTTGAGCAGCAATCCGTGCCGTGCAATTTTGTTCTTTGATACTTTGCCATTCTTGATTTGTTAAATATGTTCTTTATCACGGTCACAATTCTATTTCTCTGAGAGTGATTTCTGTTGATGTGTTGCATTAAAACATTATTGAATTGGACATTGTTTCTGGAGTCGCATATAATTTGGGTTCAAGTCCTAGTTCGGGTCGTGCCGACCTGAAGTAATGCCCTTCACAGATTTCCTCCGACTTTCCTGTCCTGTCATCGTCTAAAAGTCGTTCATCCCTGACAGTTTGTTACGAGCATGAGGAGAATGCCGTGCACGGCTCATGCACATGCTCAGGCACATATCATGAAAGCTGGAATTCCACAGTCACAATGTGTAATTAGGTGGTGGTAAAGGAGTCCTGACCTTGGTTTGGATGTTTTGTGGGGGAGGTTCGTTTGGCTGCGGCCTGAAACTCACATCCAAACATTTATACCAAGTATAAGATTTTTTGCCCAGTGTAGGAGGACTGGAGCTGAATAAATGTTTCTGCCCCAGTGCCAATGGGAGACTGGGAAGGATAAACTGAGTCGGCAGAGGAGAGCCACTCCCTGTGGAGAGGGAAAGCTGCATTTCCCGTGATTCTTGGCAATTTATCCGGTCCAGAAACACACACGGTGCAAATCTGGACGCATTTTGTCAATGTTATTTGACCATGAAATCGGTGCATCCTTAGTTACGTGACAAAACCCAGTTTGTCATGTAACTGGTGGTTTGGCCGGCTGGTGAGTGACACAACACTCAGGAGAATTAACATGGCAATGAGATATTAAAAACACTTTTTGACCGTTTCATTTCCTGCATAGATGGAAAGAACACGGCTGGTTACAGTGTAAAGTACTGCGTAGATTTACTTTGGGTGTTTCAGTCTCAGACAATTGAGATAATTTGACACTGGAGCACCTCCGAGGCCTGAAGATCTCCATCCTTAATGAAGACAAGTGGACTTGTAGGCTAAACCTGGAGACCTTTCTTTAGTTGAAGTCTCTACCATGACCTGGACGAATGAGAATCTTCACAGACATGTTTCTGAAATATCTGGTTCTTGACTAAAAAAAAAACAAAAGTCATTGACGAACGACAGAAAGACAGAAACAGACAGACTCCCAAAAGGCATTCAAGACTAAAGTGATGTTGCATGCCCTGCTAACGGAAAGCTGCAGCCACAGTGGAAACCAAAACACATTGAGATATCTAACTGTTTACTTGCATCGTCAAAAGTCAATTACCCTTCATGACCTTGTGAGAATGTTCTCTGAGGTCTGTCTTCAGAGAAAGGCCTCTAAAGGTAGCAGCATACTCTTTGTGGGCGTCTTTGGAAGCAGAGAGAGGTCGTTTTTGTAACACAGTCTGTTCAGATTGCCGCTCTATAACTAAATCCCAGTTTGTCATTTAAAGGACGCATTGCTGTCAATGAATGAAATATCATCTAGACCTTCAAGACCATTGGTGAAAGACCTTTTACGGGTTAGCTGTATTTGTCCTGAGGAGAGTTTTGGCCTCCATTTACATCTGGGAACCTTCTTCTGCCAGCCTTTGGTCACCAGGCTACTTGTACAACCAAAGGTTGAGACCTGTGGACAAGGTCGGCTGAATGCTACCGAGGGGAGAGTCGAATGTTCTGTTCGTCTGCCCTTAGCTGCTTCTCTCATTTCTAGATAATCCCACTCAAAGGAATTCCAGCATATCTGTTTTCAGTCTGGTCTCGTGCCAATGCTCAGATGCACCAATGCTTCAGATGAGCAGTTGCAGAGTCAGCACTCATCCATTCCTCAGAGTTTGATATTTGTTGAAGCGTTAGAAACCTGCCAGAACAGAGAATCTATAAATCTATAAAACATTATGTACACTAAACCAGGGGTTAGGATTAGGGTTAGGGAGGGTACTCGCCCACACAGACTCGCCCACACAGACTCAGGTACCCGCCCACAAGGACTCAGGTACCCGCCCACAAGGACCCAGGTACCCGCCCACAAGGACTCAGGTACCCGCCCACAAGGACTCAGGTACCCGCCCACAAGGACTCAGGTACTCGCCCACACAGACTCAGGTACCCGCCCACAAGGACTCAGGTACCCGCCCACAAGGACTCAGGTACTCGCCCACAAGGACTCAGGTACCCGCCCACACAGACTCAGGTACTCGCCCACAAGGACTCAGGTACCCGCCCACAAGGACTCAGGTACCCGCCCACAAGGACTCAGGTACCCGCCCACAAGGACTCAGGTACCCGCCCACAAGGACTCAGGTACCCGCCCACACAGACTCAGGTACCCGCCCACAAGGACTCAGGTACCCGCCCACAAGGACTCAGGTACTCGCCCACAAGGACTCAGGTACCCGCCCACAAGGACTCAGGTACTCGCCCACAAGGACTCAGGTACTCGCCCACATGGACACGGAATTATGTTCGAGAACCGTGGTTCCACTGGATTTTATATATACCGAACAATTGAGCTCACCACCCTGGCACTTCGCTCAATCGTTTATATATGCCAATAAATTCTGGAGGCCGAGGTCTGATTAATCCGGAAACTCTACATGACCGAATGTTAGTGTGCACCTTTGCACATATTTATCTCTCAGACGACCCTCTCGTGAAGTACGTCATGATGAAAGCAAGGACCTCCATAGTTGCTTCAAGCGTACCAAGGATGATGTCAAAACCTCAACTATAATGTTGAATATGTTGATGTACTACAGGATGGTACAAAGATGCATGAAGTCACTCATGAAATCAGCCCAGAGTATTCAAGGAGAATATCGTGTTTGAGTGCAGTGTGTGGAGCAGAATAGTAATCTTTGTGACTGCTTCGCTTGGATGAAGTCAGCTGGTCTCAAAAGGGAAACTGAGGGCTTCCTGTTTGCTTCCCTACCCGTCACTGCCAGCACGCAATCACAAATGTGTTTGTGTGCTGGAAGGGCCCTGAGCCAATCAGCCCTCTCTGCTGCATATTACATTTCATAACTATAAATACTACTACTACTACTAATAATAATACTACAGTTTATCGTATAGGGGGCAAAAATGTATACCAGACGAGGGAAAGTGTTTGTCTTATTATGTGGTTTCTGCATCATGCATGAATCCCAAAATGATATAATTCACACGGTGAAATCTAACATTGAGAGCAGGGGTCTCAAACTCAAATTACACGGGGGCCGCAGGAGGCAAAGTCTGGGTGAGGTCGGGCCACATCAGGTTTACGCCAATAACAAGCATATCTTACTTTTCCAATTTTCTGAAAAAAGTGGCTTCGAGAAAATGTTAAATATTACGCACTTTTCAGCATTTTTAACAATCGAAAACTCAAGACATTCTTGAAATAGTCATTCATTGAATAAAAAAATTTAACATTTCATATATAACTCGCAGGCCGCATTAACCTTAAACTTTCATATTGTCCTGCGGGCCGCCCTGATTTAGAGGCTAAAACTGACTTCGTCTTGCTTCTGATCTGATTGAGGTTAATCACCCAGCCAAACTGAGCTTGACTGATGACTGAATTCATTTTTATCTCACCAGCAGTGAGACATAATCACAGATGTGTCCTACAGCCACAACACTAGAGGGAGCTCAAACAACAACCTGATTACCCCCTCCTACAGGACTAACATGGGTAAATCATCTTTTTACAATACGGCCACCCAAGGGTGGAACGGATTGACTCCCGCCCTCAAAACATGCACCTCTTTGGCCTCCTTCAAAAAGGCCCTAAAAATACACCTTTTAGGGGGACAGAAACGGAGATAGTCATCACGACTCTCTCCGGATCAAACCCCCCCTCCTTTTTTTTGTCCACCTACGTTGCACGTATTAATTGCTTTACTAATTTATTGTAATTTATGTAAGTTATTTATTGTGATTCATTGTCATTTTGCATCAGTGGTGTAATTTATTTTAGATTAATTGTTAGTTTGCACTGGCGGTGTAAAATCATTTTATTTTTGTTTTTCTAATGTTACGTTGCATCAGTTGAGTAATTTAATATTGGTTTTATTTGTATTGTTAATTGTGGATGATTTATGTACGAAGGACTTTCAACGGAAACAAGACCGCAAGAAATGCTCCTCTTAGACAGGATGTTTGACTTTATTTGTACTGTAATACATGCTACTGTGTGACTGTACTTGTACTCTAACATTCTATCTAATAAATATATTCATCATCATCATCACAGTTTACACACACCTGTTTGCTGGATATGGATTCCCTTCATGTTTAACTTGTTTTATTGTTTCCGCCCAGTCTTTTCTACTTCTGAATGTTTGTTGGGCTAGTTATGCAGTTCTAATCACTGTAATTCCCCCAAAAAGTCTAACAATATAAATATTCTGTAAATACAAACTTGTGAATCATACACATTTCTGCCTGGTTATTTCACAATCAAGTCAACAATTCTCATCATCCTGCACTTCTTTAGATGTTTAGAATGTAGATTCATATTTATTCTGTATGAAATATGCATGAATTTCATCTGCTCCGTTCTGTGAGCTCTATTAGGTCTTCATCAGACGACAGAAGTTGCTTGAATTTTCTCTCAGTGGTTTATTAAGTCACTTCGAACACATGATGCTTCAAGGGGAAAAAAAAAAACTTGGCCTTGTTAAAAGCCTTCAAAATCACTTGAGCTGGGGAAAAAAGTTGTGAAATAGGTTTTCCATTTGTGGCCAAGTTTCTCAACAGGGACTTTTCCCAGAGTGTTATAAGATGGCTGAAAACGTTCTGGCACACAGGATTAACTATGCTGTAGGCATGTGTCACTGAAGTTAAGATTTAATATGTCTCCAATTTGCTTTGGGTTACCCCAAAGACAAAGTATGACACCTTCTAATACGATCCGCTGAACAACTTAGTTTCCTGCCTTAAATGCGGATGTCACAGAATGCTGCAGCAGACCAAGCCACAAAGTGAGGCAACACCACCGAGGAATTAAGACTAATCTGAAAACAGATTCATCAGCAGCAAATCGAATGCCATGTGAAGAATTCCAAAGGAAAGTTATTTCTCAAGACGGACAAAAGCATCTAGTTGAATTGAAACTTTGGGACAGGGAGTCAGTCCTTCTGTGCCTTCAGTCTGTAGCTCGACACAATGCAGTGTCACATTTACTTGCTACGTCTGTTTCTGCTCCAGGCTAGATAACAATTGGTTTGGAAAAAGACAAGAAGACTACATTTATTCCAAATCCAATGCTGCTGGAACAGGGCCACCTACATAACAATGAGAAGATGGCATGTTGAAAGAAAGACCCCTCAAAACTATTTGTGATACCAAACAACGCCTCGGAATGCTTTCAAACCTGGAGTGGGGAGCATTGGTTTTGGCCTGAGACACATATTTATCTTCAGGAGGGGGTTGCCTCATTTGAAATGAGAGGACGAGGAAATGAATTCCAAATGGGAGCCAGACTGTTACGGATAAAGCAATCTGGCTCGTGTGTATACAGCACATCCTACACATGAGCGCACCTCACTGTGTCGTGAACGTGCATATAGAGGGCGGGGTGGGAGGGGGGGGGGGGGGTTCTGCTCCGGGGAAGATATGGGAGGATGAGGCGCAGCAGATGGAGGGGGTGGCACCACTGTCCAACATCAACACAGATGGAAATCATTTGTCTTAACAGGAAGACTGGTCAACGTTGTCCCTCAGTGGAGCTGCCGTTGTGCTTTCTGACAGCATCAACTCTAAAAGAGCTGGTGGAAGCATCAATGGACTCCACAGTCTTCAGCACAAACAAACCGGACAGTTCGGCTCTTGTTCTCCCCCTGTTGCCGCTGTTCTGGGGTAAATCCACGGCCGGGACAGAAAACCTGGTATTTTTGCTCTTAAACACTGAAAGTCAGCAAGAATGGAACAATAACAAAATAGAAGCATTAAAAAATAAGAAGAATAGAGCTTGATATTTTTTTTAAATATTGTTTCCTTGTTTTATGGTGGATGTTTGGTAAATAAACCCCTTATGATGAGAAAAATGAATGGTCCAGTTTCCCTCACTCGGACGCGGTTCGCCGGGGCCCCCTCTTGGAGCCAGGCCTGGGGGTGGGGCACGATAGCAAGCGACTGGTGGCCGGGCCTTCGCCCATGGGTCACAGTCTGAAGAGGCAACGTGGGGCCAAAGGGATAGGGTGCTATGTGAGTTGGGCGGGGCTGGGGGGGTCTATGCAAATAGCTAAGAACCGCCTCCTTCTCCTGTACTAATAAATTGTCCTGAGGGACGGGATCGGCAGAGGTCATCGTGCGTAGCTGCAGGACGGACGGTCCTCTCACGATCGATAAAGTGTCGAAGTTTGTCTGCCCGATTCAGTTTGTTTGCGTTTAATTATTTTTACACAGGGTGTTATAGAAATTACTCTGACAGACTCCAGACAGGTACCGGCAGGCCAAGCGGATAAATGCAGAGGGTTGCGGCAGGAATGGCATCCGGCGTAAAACTTAGCCAGAATTAAGTATGCAATCGACTAGAAGATTGATTCGGTGTGGCGACCCCTGTGGGACAAGCCGAAAGACGAGGAAAGAGCTCTTTAGGTCTTAGTCATGGATCCAAAGAAAGGCAGCAGTAATACTACTGGAAAAAAAACAGGAAAGTAGTTGAGAACAGCTGTTGAATTGAAGAAGGAAATAATCGCCAAATATGAAAATAGCGTTCACATCTCGGATTTTGTTGCGCAGTACGGTATGGAGAAATCAATGATTTCGACTTTTCTTAAGAAAACTGAGCTACAGGCAAGGAAAATAAAACCCAGGAGGACTCGCTTTAAAAGGAACAGCCCCTCCCCCTTCCATCTGTCCCACCACCTCCCTCCCGACCCCGCGGCCAAAACGGGATGTAAATGATACAGAATACCTCCTCCATTTTTCTCGCATTATGTAAATGACGTAAACTCTGTTTCAGTTTTGCATCACAAAATGTGTTCACTGCCAGACCAACGGCGTTGTAGAGCCACAAGGGCACACGTAATGATTCCTTGTATAACAGTGAGTCATCACGATGGCTCCCAGAGGCCGCCAGGTCGACGGAGCATCGGTGCAGCTCCTAAAGCCGCAGACTCTTTGTCTGATTGCTGGTTTTACTCAGAACTGAGCCTTGACGGGTCAAACCGAGACCAAGGCCATCTCTTCATCCTCCATACTTTCCCATCTACGTATCTCACTCACCAATGGCTGCTCCTCCCGATAATATATGATTCTGCAAATGAACTGTGTTTCTTGTTGAGTGAAAGCCTACATTACATCGTCATTCTTTAACGCCCAACCTTGTCTTCGCTTCTCTCGTTCAAGTTCATTCCCTCCTTTCTTTTTCTTTCCTCTCATCTGAAATGAAGTGTGTTTGACTGAAACAAATGGAGCGAGGGAGGGAGTGGCACAGATTCTTTCTCTTTGCCCAGACAGCTCATCCAGAGGTCAGTAAGAAACGGGGATGAACGGTAATTTCAGAGTCCGGGAGTGACAGAGGGCTGGAGGAAGATGAAAGACAGCAGCTGGGCTTTACATCCAAGTAATTCAAGAAAACTGAACTTTACTGCTGTTACTCTGTAGAAAAAAGTAACGACCCCAGTTACTAAGGCGTTCATTGAAGATGGAGGGGGCAAAAACACCTGATCGGGACATCCCTAATTTAAACATTGAAAACCACATTTACAGATTCAACAATCAGTTAAAAAACTCTGATTCACTTTGACTTTTCATGGTTGGTGTAAAAAGACACCAAGAACAATTTACCATCTTTTGATGATGATCCAGATCACCGTGTGGACGGTGTGAATCCAAATACGAGAGTGCTTTTCTAGTATCCACTTTGTGTTTAAACCATACATGTTCACGTACCAATCACGGCCTAAGGTTGGATTTCATACGGCCTGAGTGTTTCGTTTTGTCTAAAAAATGTTTCATATTTGCCACGTCTTAAGCATACAGTTCCTATTTTCAACTTATGGAGGCAGTGTCAATAACAGATGTCTGTCAACTGCCATTTTCCAGAGACACTTACGGAACCCTGCGCTACGCATTTCCCAGCTCTGCGGGACGTCACGGCTGTACGAGTGTGCAAACGAAGTGGCATGCAGCAGTCCTCTCGTCCCTTGCCGGTGAGTTCAACGACCGCTTTGGGGATTTTGCCACTAACAAAAAGGACGTGTTGTTATTCTCCTCTCCCTTCACCTGATGAGACTCCATCTCACCTGCAGCTGGAGATGATAGAGCTTCATTGTGACAGCGAATGAGGCAGCAACGCCTGCAGCTCTCTCGTGTCTTTTTAAAGGCAGCTGGATATGAGCAAGTACAGACAGGCGCACATCTTTGGAAAAAAAACAATGTTCAGCATGTTTGGCTCCACATGTTTGTGTGAGGAGACTCTTATCTACTATGAGCGTGAACAAGAACCGCTTGAGATCAAGTGGTTTTAACGCCGGACCAAGCGGATCACTTGTTTCGATTTTGTTTTCACACTCATTTCTTATAGCGCACCGAACTTTCTGAGCAGCATCACGTGGTTGAAAGGGCCGCTCGTTGATTGGACAACGATCCAAGTGCGCGCTGTACTTCCTCTACCCGAGATGCACTGCGTGCAGCGTCACTATTTGGTCCTGTGTTTGGTCCGGTTAGCTTTCACACTGATACGAACCGAATCAGGATTCACTTGCAAGCAAACCGAGACCCACATTTTCAGGCAGACCAGAGTTCGCTTGTTTGATCCGCACCAGAGTTCGGAGGAGCTTTCACACCTGCTCAAACGAAGCGGACCATCAGAGGAAACAAACTCTTTTCCGTTTAAAGCGGACCAAACAGTGTGAAAGTGACTTAAGTGACTCCCACCTACGTCACATTTTAGTCACTGCTCTCCAACCAGACCTGACATGCGTACAGAGATCCAGAGCTCAGTTTCACGCATCACATTAGCGTCAGTGGTTTACCTGTTGTTGTGTTATCACACAGAGTTGTATTTTACAGAGTTTCTGTTTGTGTCCTGATGTTTTCATCAGAATGCTTAGAGTTGGTAAAGTTCATTGTGTATTACACAAATGGAAATATGAAAGAACAGAATATTTATATGCATCTTTTATTGTTTAAAATATTATCGTTCACATGATCAAATTTGGCCCTCGCTACAGAAAGTTTGGACACCCCTGGTTTAAACAGATGTGCTAACACCAATCAACTAAACAAATCTGTGATCCAAAGGGACCGCAAAAGGTGCCATGAATACCAAAACAGAGGAGGGGGGCTAGGATTTCATAAAAACACCACTCCTCTCAAATGGAGATTTCCAGGAAAAAAAGGGGTAGGATTTCCAAACACACTAGGGTAGTAACAGGAGGGGGCCGGGGCTGCTTCTAATTACAAACTGCAACGTAAGGCCTAGTGTGTGTGTGCGAGAGAGAGACTCCAAATTCAACACACTCCATGTCATTCCTCATGCTGGGCCTCTACACATGCAAGCTCTTCACTTCACTCACACGAACACACACGCATTCACACGGGGATGCAACAGGCCACAGAGACCGACGGTGCTGCAAGGCGCTGTGTGCAGCAGGAAGAGTGTCGATCTCTACACTGGCCTCCCTGCTGCTTCACAAGACGCAGTAAAAACCCAGTAAAGACGCCTCGCACGTGGCTCCGAGTCTCTGGATGATTAAATTCGCATCCATGTGGTAAAAGAATATGCAAGGACTATTTTAATCTGTTTTAGTCTTGATCCAAAACCTCACCAATTTCCACAAATTGCCGAGCACTGGAAGCTAGCATTGAAACCTTGACGAGTTTCTCTTACAACCATTATAAACATACATTTATTCATGTTTTCCACTTTTTCTGGAGTTGCTCGTGTTTTGCGGGATACTGAGACGAAATCTTTAATCCAGGCTCTAAACTGAAGGTATTAACATGCATGCTCTGATGGTGACCCAAAGAATTACTCCGACAGGACCATGCTGTGATTCACTGTCTACTCTTTTAGCTTATCCTTTACATGATGTTGTCTGTGATCATGAGTCAAGGATAATTAATTCAACTACAGATGCCTTCAGATTCAATCCATCATGTTCCTTCTCTTCTCTGGCCGCAGTGAAACCAGACTGAAAGGGGTATTCCAACGGTCCCTTTTGCCAGAAGCACTTCCCAGCTCCTCCCGGGGGAGATGCTGAGGCCAGATGAGATACATAATCCCTCCAGCAAGTTCTGGGTCTGCCGCTGGGTGATTGGACAAGCCCAGATAACCTCCAAAGAGAGGTGTCCTCGAGAAATTCTAATCAAATGCCTAGAATGCCAGAACCGTCTCCTTTTGATCCAAAGGACTGCTAGTCTGAGCTCCCTCTGGATGTCAGAACTTCCTCACCCTAATCTCTCAGGGAAGCCCCCGTGAGGCATTTGTTACCGGGCCTCACAGAACGTTCCAATTTTTTTACTTTTTTTTTTAATGATTATCAGTCTGAATGTGTTTTATTTTGAAAAGTAACTTGCATGCATCTGTGCCTCGAGACAGGTCTCGGTCACGTGATAGGTTAGTTTGTGCTGATAGAGTTTGAACGGCACTTCCCGACCACAAAAGGCCGACGGACGGACTGCGAAAGAATGGATCCGCAACCCATTTGTGAACAAACCTGGTGAATCGAGCCTGTCTGTGCTAGAAGAGGAGAAACTGCTGGACATTACAAATGACGGTGGCCTTAAAGTA
Source organism: Brachionichthys hirsutus (assembly GCF_040956055.1). NCBI lineage: Eukaryota > Metazoa > Chordata > Actinopteri > Lophiiformes > Brachionichthyidae > Brachionichthys > Brachionichthys hirsutus. The sequence goes on along the minus strand of NW_027180679.1, from coordinate 21,955 downwards.
TGTTTCAGACAACAACTGTGTTCTGGATTAAAGTCAAGGCAGAATGTCCTGAGATCGCCCAAAAAGCATTGAAAACCCTGCTTCCATTTCTAACTTCCTGTCTTTGCGAAGCGGGATTTTCTGTAGTGACCACAACCAAAACCAAACTACGGAACAGACTGGACGTACGGAACACACTTCGGGTGTCATTGTCTCCCGTTACCCCTCGATGGGACACACTTCTGGTGTCCTGTCTCCCGTTACCCCTCGATGGGACACACTTCTGGTGTCATTGTCTCCCGTTACCCCTCGATGGGACACACTTCTGCTGTCATTGTCTCCCGTTACCCCTCAATGGGACACACTTCTGCGGTCATTGTCTCCCAGTACCCCTCAATGGGACACACTTCTGCTGTCATTGTCTCCCGTTACCCCTCAATGGGACACACTTCTGCTGTCATTGTCTCCCGTTACCCCTCGATGGGACACACTTCTGGTGTCATTGTCTCCCGTTACCCCTCGATGGGACACACTTCTGCTGTCATTGTCTCCCGTTACCCCTCGATGGGACACACTTCTGCTGTCATTGTCTCCTGTTACCCCTCGATGGGACACACTTCTGGTGTCATTGTCTCCCGTTACCCCTCGATGGGACACACTTCTGGTGTCATTGTCTCCCGTTACCCCTCGATGGGACACACTTCTGCTGTCATTGTCTCCCGTTACCCCTCGATGGGACACACTTCTGGTGTCATTGTCTCCCATTACCCCTCAATGGGACACACTTCTGGTGTCATTGTCTCCCGTTACCCCTCGATGGGACACACTTCTGGTGTCATTGTCTCCCAGTACCCCTCGATGGGACACACTTCTGGTGTCATTGTCTCCCAGTACCCCTCGATGGGACACACTTCGGGTGTCATTGTCTCCCATTACCCCTCGATGGGACACACTTCTGGTGTCATTGTCTCCCGTTACCCCTCGATGGAACACACTTCGGCTGTCATTGTCTCCCGTTACCCCTCGATGGGACACACTTCGGGCGTCATTGTCTCCCGTTACACCTCGATGGGACACACTTCCGGTGTCTTTGTCTCCTATTACCCCTCGATGGGACCGGCTCGTTGCAGAGAAACAAGCTCAGGGCTCCCACTAATTTGATTATAATTATTTATTTTTAATAAAGGATTTTTGTTCGAAAATAAATAATTTCTTTTACAAAGATTTTGATTATTAATTTATAAATGAAATGTTGTGTATTGTCTATTGATGTTTGCATTTAGCATAAGCGCTGGGATGATTTATTATTAGACTACGCCAGGACGGCTGCGTCATTAACGATTATCGAGCAAATGTAGATCAGGCTGTGAAAATACTGTCTTAGATGAAACCGGTCCGTGTCGCAAAAAAGGTTGGGGACCGCTGTTCTAAAGGAAGCCATGAAAAGGTGTTGTGGACTAAATCCGACCCACTTCTAAGACAACTGCATTGTTCAAACAAGAATTTGTCAGCGTTGCCATTATGTAAAGTTTCCTGTCAGAACACAAGCTTGGCCCAGATAAAGATGGAAATCCGCCAGAGGACAGGACAGTCCGGCGACTAAGAGCCACAGGCAGGTCTTACCAGCCAGGGGTGAGGGATCTCAGGAAGGGGCATCTGGGGAGGGGCAGGTAGACCACTGTGGATTTCTGACTTGAATGAAGGCTCTGGGGGAAGGGGTGAGAGAAATGACAGAAATCATTAACGAACAAACAGAAACTCCTGGAGGCCCACGATGGCTTTGTTCCGTTCACATTAACCGACCAGTTGTCGATAGCATATTAATAAATAAAAAAATCTAAAGCTTCATAAAGGAGACAAAAGCACCAGTATGAGCTGGATGCCAAAGAAAGACTTAAGATGTTTGTAAATGATGATGATTTTATCAATTTAAAATCAATATTTCCATTAGCACTCTCTTAAACTATGACACATGAGATGCATCACTTTGATATAAATAATCGTGAAATGAACAGAAGAGAACTCTCTCGCCTGGCAATAATCAGTCTGGAAATGAAAAATTAACTTTTCACTTTAAATTGCCTGCAGATTGGAGTTGGGAATATTCCTTTTAACTCTGCTAATCCATTTGGAATTTAATTATACAAACACAATTATGCAGTCATTTGATTACATAGGAATATATGTTCATATTCTAAGCTAGTAAAGAGAAGGAAACGGAGAGAAAGCATAAATACAGAACATTTTAACCATAAAGAAACACCAGTAAAACCAAAGGAACAAAGAGATTTAATACTTTTTCCTTGTCTATCTTTAATGGCAAATAAGATGTTACAACAACTGAATTAACTATTAACAATAACTGAATTGTTGCCCAATGATGATCTTTTGATAGATGAAACCATTTAAGGAACATGAATCAGAGTGGAATCGAATAAACTGAAGAGTCCGTTCTCACCTTTATCTGCCAGGACTCTGTGGAGGATGTTAGAGAGTTGGATCTTCCTCTCTCGCACCGCGGCGCTCAGGTACTCCCTGTCCAGCAGGTCCAGGAACAGACGAAGCTCACACAACAGCTCCTCCATGGCTGCAACACACACACACACACACACACACACACACACACACACGAATGTCATTTCAGATAGTGTGAGCATTTATGAAATCTGTTAAAACTCATAAACAGCTGAGTTGTTAGTACAGTGTTGCCATTACTCCTTACTGCTTGTAATAAACCAGCATTGGTCTTCAAATGCGTATCATCACTGTCTTCCTGCGCGGAGGCTTGTATGATGGGTCACTGGACGCAGGTTGCAGCGCCTCCTGTTAACCCCTCGTCTTCCACCATGTTTATCGGCCCGCAGGTCATCGCTATCCACCTGGCAAGCACATTTGTCAGCTTGTCAGTCACAGACCTGCTCATAGCGGGGCGTCTCCTCCAGTTTAGTTTGGTGAAGAGCTTTGCTATGGCTCGCTAAGTTGCTAACGTCTTTGCTGCTAGCGTTAGCCGTAGCTGCACTCACAACTGGTGCTTTGCGTTTCTCTCCGCTACTCACCTTGACCCTCCCACCTACAATGGGAGCCTATCAGCTTGTGCTAAACAAGTCAACAAGTCAACAATACTCGATAAGACTCCTTCTTCAGCTTGACGGCATTCCTTACTTCCGGACTCCACCAAAGGGTTCGGGGGTTGCTGCCGCAACAGGCACCTGAGGCCCTGTGACCATATCTCCAAGCAGATGCAATGGAGGTGGAGAACATCGTCCACTCAGACTCAATGTTCCCAGTCTCCTTTCTCCTCCTCCGGGATTTGGGAGAAGTTCTCCTGGAGGTTGAGGGCTCTGCTAGACGTTCCCAACAGACCCTCAAAACAAGTTTGGGCCTGCCAAGTCTGTCCAGAGGCTCCAACTCACCACCAGGTGGTGATCAGTTGACAGCTCTGCCCCTCTCTTCACCTCAGTGTCCAAGACACGCGACTGGAGGTCCGATGACACAATGATAAAGCCGATCATCCGGCCTATGGTGTTCTGGTGCCACGTGTACTTATGGACATCCCTGTGTTCAAACAAGGTGTTCGTTATGGAGAAACTGTGACTAGCACCGAAGCCCAATAACAGAACACCATCCATGTTTGGAATAGGGAGACCGTTCGTCCCAATACCTCCCACCCCTCCAAGTGTTGTGGCTGGACTTATTTTAAGAATTAAAGAACGAACCTGTTGCCTCTTCAGAAGGGACAAGATGTTCCTCCTCCTCCATAACAGAAATGATGATGTAACGAATCTCTTACATCGCTGTCCAAGCTCTGCCTATCAAACAGGTATGAAACCTTAACCAGCAACAGGTGAGACAGCTGCTTTTTGGCATAAGCTGGAAAAAATTCCTCCAAAAACTGAGAGGATCTCACTTTTATGAACAATAAGACATTCACAGATTGTCAATCCAGCCATAACTTATGTTCACAGCGGCAGAAGATCTTTGGCTAGCGTACAACCGTAGACTTCAGAAATTCCTCGCACAATGTGATTGTCATTCCAGTTAGAGAGGGAGGAATGGAGGGAGTGTTGGGGGAGTCCAACCATGACACAGAGCTCAGTGAAGGAGTGATTGGGTAACCGATAAATCCCGATATTCCCCTGCTCGACCTGAATCTTTGAGTTTAAATTGAACAATGGAAGCAACCAATCAGAGGTAAACATAGATAGATGACTTGAAACATAGACATGCGTCCTGTGCAATATCAAGGCAGCAGAAACCTTGGTGTAAATGGCAAAAAGGAAAACACAACTGACTAATATTCTGTTTTCCCCCTTGTCTAAGGAAAGATGTGTGTTGTGTGTCTAGTCGTTCATTCTGTGCCTGACGTTCTCCATGGGTGGGGCACAGGCTGCCCGATAGACACAGCGTCAGAGATAACATATCTACACTGCTTCATTCCAGAGAGAGGATGAGAGGAAGAGGAAAGGAACATTTATGGATATTTATCATGTTGTCAATAGCAAAACAAAATGCTCTTTAAAACATTGTCAAAGGGAAAAATCCTCCCAGGCCTGGAATGGAAGAGCTACAGCCTCGTTTTCGATAGCTGTTTGTGTTTATTGTGTAACCTTTTACGGCTGGCTGAGATCGAGTCACATCATTTCCACATCCTACACAACTCCATGTGTTCACATTAAACATCTTGTCTTTTATTGTTCTTCAGGAAGTAAAGAACATCAACTATTTGATGTGCAGCTAGCAACATCAGAGTAAGGCATTAAGTCCGCTTTTATTTTGATGTACTTCTGGTCTACAGTGAACACACAAAGGTACTGAAGGATTTTTCCATATATATATATATATATAAATGTATATAAATAAAATATTTGCGATATGGTGGTCCTCTACCCTCTCTGGTCCTCAAGAAAATGTAGTCTTGAAATGGACCCATAATTAATCATGTCCCCCCATCTGTTAGTTGCTATTTCCTATATCCAGTGGGGAGAGACCCCTCCCCCGGTCACACACACACACACACACACACACACACACACACACAGCGTGGATCAGATCACTTTCACCATGTCTGTTTTATACTACACCCTGAACAGCCAGGCTCTCTTTACTACCCCATTTTCTGTCTGATTGAGCTTTGGGCAACCTGTGCAATCGCCTACCTCTATTGGACCGTCAGCAAACCAACTGCGTCTGTGTGTGTCGGTAAAACCGAAAGCGAGTTCCTCGATCACCAAAGAAAAATGGAGCAAGGAGGACCACCCTCAAACAAATCCCATGGCAAAGCTTGCACACAAACCGTGAACACACTCTGTCCATCATTCAACTCCCTAATTCACCTCCATTGTGTCCGTGCTTCCCCCATCTTTCACTACAGAGCCATTGCACAAGAAAATGTGCACGCATCCGTGCAATCTTAGTGCATACTTTGTGAGGGGCAAACTGATTTTGGTTTTTTGACGTTTGTTAACTTTTGTGACAGAAACACTTTCAGTCATATTTACACGAGGTGCCTCGTTGGGAGTAGAATTCCCTCTAACCACATTTGCTGTGTCAACACAAGGTTTGCTTTACAAATGATTAATGGCGACATGCACACTCACTAATAACCCCTGGATGTGTTTTCACTGTGTAGTATTCATATTTCTCTGAGCTTGGAACAAAGGGGGTTTTCCTGGGTGAGGTCTGTGTGCGAGTCCACGGGGTCGTGTTTGAGTGAGACTTGAGACACTGAGGCTCCGTTGTTATTGTCAGGGCAAAAAGGCTCAACTACATTGAGGAAGGAGGGTTTTCTGCCCTCTTCCTGGAATATAGCTGGGAGGAGGTATTGATTGACAGACGACACGCTGACAGATGCCATCCAACTGTGGGGGGAGTGTTTTAGGTGTTGATTCCTTGTTACCAACAACATCTTCAGAGTTGTGTTTAGTCTGGGCATCTAACAAGCATTCAAGTCAAGATCTGCACAATTACACGTGCGCACACGCGCGTGTGCGCACACCCACACCAGGTTTTTCCATCAGCATCGTAAAGCTGAGCCACCACAACTCATCATGGCTTCTTCAGCAGTTAACTTATATAAGTGAGGCGTAAACATTATGAATGTCTCTAACACTTGGCTACTGCTGCAAACTCACAAAGTCAAGAGTAGACAAAGAAAGGCTTCGTAAGGCTAAATTCACTGGCTCATGATCAATCAGGAATCACAGCTGGGTAACTTTTTCTTACGTAAAAAAAAAGTACAGAGACAGTATTTATGTGAATAGGTATAGATAAAGGGTGTCGTCGATTTATGACCACAATTGGTCCTTGAGTTTTGTCGTATACCGACTCGATGTATCTCCTTATTTCACAGCACTGTAATTATGTAATATATATATATATATATAGAGGTCCAATAGAGGTAGGCGATTACACAGGTTGTATATATATATATATAATCTTTTTAGAAAACCTGCTCAAAAACAGACAAACCAATGGCTGAAAACAACGCATGCTCTCCTTGGCTGAGGTAAACATTGCCATAAAGAACCTATTTTCTTGCACCCTTTGCAAGTCAAATTATAAAGTTCAGTGCTGAAAAGTTTAATATATGCCTCTAAATCAGGCATGGGCAAACCCAGGCCCGGGGGCCATATGCGGCCCGTTGGTCTTTTTAATCCGGCCCGCCAAACTTCTCCAAAGTATATCATTAAATAAAATTGTATTATAATTAAACCTCATTCATTTGACCTTTTCTCTGTAATGCTACCTGTAAAAGGCCAAATCCTTTCATGCAATAGCTTTCATGTGTCATTTATATTAGCTCACACAAATACTCCATCCATCTGTTCTTGGTCCGGCCCCTCTGTCAAACGTTAGAACCCATTGTGGCCCGCGAGTCAAAACGTTTGCCCACCTCCTGTTCTATACTATAGTGTGAAAAACATATTCATTGGTGAGAGGGAGAGTTATGAACAGATGCAGCAGTTTATAATGAAAGACAAGGTGACTCCCCCTCTCCTGATTTCACAGCACTGTAATTATGAGCTTGGTGTGCTTTCTTCATTCCACTGACATGCCAAGCAAACATCACAGAGTCAAGACGATCGCTATTAGACAGAACAGATGGTTTACTGTAGGAGCAGATGTTTCCCTGACCACAAACCACCATCTACAAAACCCCGACCTGACGGCTGGGGGGAAAGAGAGGGTTAGAAATGGAGGAAGTGATGACTGAGTGTTACAGAAGTTATGCAGGTAGGGGGGGGGGGGGGGGGCTCATAGGCTTGTCCAACAGTCAGCAAAACACAAAGAGCGATGACGCTCCCTTTGGTATCTCTATTAAAAAGAAGGGCGTGCTGAGGAATGGGAGATAAAGGGGGGTTCAAGGAGAAGAAATAAATAGAAGCGTCACATTTTGGGGTCGATCCTCTTATGGACCTGAGGTCTGATGGACATGAGGCTTTGTGTAGCTGCACATTCCTCATACATCTACAGTATGTGGGGGGTGACACTAAAGTTTTGCAGCAAATCCTGACATGCAAACACAATAAAAGGATTGAAAGGGTGAATCTTTCTTTTGGCACTTTTATTCATTCACACACAAAAAAGGTGCGATGACAATACGTCACAAACACGTCACACCTTTCTGCTTGAATAGTAATAATTAATACACGTTTCCTCTAAATAGTAGGCAACAGTTAATTCATAATAAATAAGCTTTTCTAGACCCTCAAAGACACTTTACATTGCATTATTCATTCACTCCATACTAGGTGGCGTTGAAGCTACTATTGTAGCCACAACTGCCCCGGGGTAGTAGATACAGCTGCCCTGGGGTAGATACAGCTGCCCCGGGGTAGATACAGCTGCCCTGGGGTAGATACAGCTGCCCCGGGGTAGATACAGTTGCCCCGGGGTAGTAGATACAGCTGCCCTGGGGTATATACAGCTGCCCTGGGGTAGTAGATACAGCTGCCCTGGGGTATATACAGCTGCCCCGGGGTAGATCTGCCCTGGGGTATATACAGCTGCTCCGGGGTAGATACAGCTGCCCTGGGGTATATACAGCTGCCCCGGGGTAGATCTGCCCTGGGGTATATACAGCTGCTCCGGGGTAGATACAGCTGCCCTGGGGTATATACAGCTGCTCCGGGGTAGATACAGCTGCCCTGGGGTATATACAGCTGCCCCGGGGTAGATCTGCCCTGGGGTATATACAGCTGCTCCGGGGTAGATACAGCTGCCCTGGGGTATATACAGCTGCCCCGGGGTAGATCTGCCCTGGGGTATATACAGCTGCTCCGGGGTAGATACAGCATCCCTGGGGTATATACAGCTGCTCCGGGAAAGATACAGCTGCCCTGGGGTAGATACAGCTGCCCTGGGGTAGATACAGCTGCTCCGGGGTAGATACAGCTGCCCTGGGGTAGTAGATACAGCTGCCCTGGGGTATATACAGCTGCTCCGGGGTAGATACAGCAGCCCTGGGGTATATACAGCTGCTCCGGGGTAGATACAGCAGCCCTGGGGTATATACAGCTGCCCTGGGGTATATACAGCTGCCCTGGGGTAGTAGATACAGCTGCCCTGGGGTAGATACAGCTGCCCTGGGGTAGTAGATACATTTGCCCTGGGGTAGATACAGCTGCCCCGGGGTACTAGATACAGCTGCCCCGGGGTAGATACAGCTGCCCCGGGGTAGTAGATACAGCTGCCCTGGGGTATATACAGCTGCCCTGGGGTAGTAGATACAGCTGCCCTGGGGTAGATACAGCTGCCCTGGGGTAGATCTGCCCTGGGGTATATACAGCTGCTCCGGGGTAGATACAGCTGCCCTGGGGTATATACAGCTGCCCCGGGGTAGATCTGCCCTGGGGTATATACAGCTGCTCCGGGGTAGATACAGCAGCCCTGGGGTATATACAGCTGCCCTGGGGTATATACAGCTGCTCCGGGGAAGATACAGCTACCCCGGGGTAGATACAGCTGCCCTGGGGTAGATACAGCTGCTCCGGGGTAGATACAGCTGCCCTGGGGTAGTAGATACAGCTGCCCTGGGGTATATACAGCTGCTCCGGGGTAGATACAGCATCCCTGGGGTATATACAGCTGCTCCGGGGAAGATACAGCTGCCCCGGGGTAGATACAGCTGCCCTGGGGTAGATACAGCTGCTCCGGGGTAGATACAGCTGCCCTGGGGTAGTAGATACAGCTGCCCTGGGGTATATACAGCTGCTCCGGGGTAGATACAGCAGCCCTGGGGTAGATACAGCTGCTCCGGGGTAGATACAGCAGCCCTGGGGTATATACAGCTGCCCTGGGGTATATACAGCTGCCCTGGGGTAGTAGATACAGCTGCCCTGGGGTAGTAGATACATTTGCCCTGGGGTAGATACAGCTGCCCCGGGGTACTAGATACAGCTGCCCCGGGGTAGATACAGCTGCCCCGGGGTAGTAGATACAGCTGCCCTGGGGTAGTAGATACAGCTGCCCTGGGGTAGATACAGCTGCCCTGGGGTAGTAGATACAGCTGCCCTGGGGTAGATCTGCCCTGGGGTATATACAGCTGCTCCGGGGTAGATACAGCTGCCCTGGGGTATATACAGCTGCCCCGGGGTAGATCTGCCCTGGGGTATATACAGCTGCTCCGGGGTAGATACAGCAGCCCTGGGGTATATACAGCTGCCCTGGGGTATATACAGCTGCTCCGGGGAAGATACAGCTACCCCGGGGTAGATACAGCTGCCCTGGGGTAGATACAGCTGCCCTGGGGTAGTAGATACAGCTGCCCTGGGGTAGTAGATACAGCTGCCCTGGGGTAGATCTGCCCTGGGGTATATACAGCTGCTCCGGGGTAGATACAGCAGCCCTGGGGTATATACAGCTGCTCCGGGGAAGATACAGCAGCCCTGGGGTATATACAGCTGCCCTGGGGTAGTAGATACAGCTGCCCTGGGGTATATACAGCTGCTCCAGGGAAGATACAGCTGCCCCGGGGTAGATACAGCTGCCCTGGGGTAGTAGATACAGCTGCCCTGGGGTATATACAGCTGCTCCGGGGTAGATACAGCAGCCCTGGGGTATATACAGCTGCTCCGGGGAAGATACAGCAGCCCTGGGGTATATACAGCTGCCCTGGGGTATATACAGCTGCCCTGGGGTAGTAGATACAGCTGCCCTGGGGTAGATACAGCTGCCCTGGGGTAGTAGATACAGCTGCCCTGGGGTAGTAGATACAGCTGCCCTGGGGTAGTAGATACAGCTGCCCTGGGGTATATACAGCTGCTCCAGGGAAGATACAGCTGCCCCGGGGTAGATACAGCTGCCCTGGGGTAGATAAAGCTGCCCCGGGGTAGTAGATACAGCTGCAGGCTGCATTCACACAGGCAACGTGGGTGAAGTGTCTTGCTCAAGGACACAACGACAGTAGGTGCGTTTACATGGACACATGTAATCGGATTAAAAATCCTTATCGGAATAAAAAGGCTTCATTAAGTGAAACAGCCCGCGTGGGCGCGTGGACGTTCGCACGCACGCGCCGTTCATGTAAATAAACAACAAGCACGAATGATGACGTTTGCTGTTTAAATGGCGACCGTGGACTGATTTGAATAAAGCCGATCGATTATAAACACGCACGGGCGGTACAAAGAAATCGGATGTGGATCCGCTCACCCCTGCTGGAAGTGAACAGAACTGGGTCGCTCCTCATCGTGAAGTCAAACCGAGGAGCAGGCGTCCTGCCCAGCGGCTCCCCGGCAGCAGTAAATCCACGCACGGCCGTTCTTCGAGCTCCTCTTCCTCCTCTTCCTCCTCTTCCACCGGCTCGGTCACTGAGAGCTCTTTCTCCAGTTCTTTGTACTCCTCCTCCTCCTCCTCCTCCTCCTCCTCCTCCTCAGTCTCTCTATCTCCTTTTCTCCCTTCAGCGACCGGCCTGCATGAATAGTTATGCCGCATTCAATGAGCATCGGAAATAACTACATCCTTGAATCAATGACGCGTTTTTAACCTCGTTGCGTGTCAGACTCTGCGACACTTTGAGGGGGTTTAGTTTCCGTGTTAGTCCGCTGCTGTAAATGCTAAACTAATATTCATGAAAACCGATATTATTAAATGCAAATGGAGGAGGATGGGTGGAGGGAAACCCGGAGCCGCACCAGAGAGCGGCGCCCCACCTTGAACAACCGGGATTAACTGAGTGCACGTGAATGCACCATTTTGAGAAAACGCTTCTCAAAATCCACGCAAGATCTGACTTCTATCTTCAAAGGTAAACATGAGGGCCTTCATCTGTGACTCCTTCATTCATCTTCTTCGAGGCTGCACTTTTCCAGGGAGGAACATGAGAACCCGAGAACAGTGTGCAGAGAAAGAAGAACCTCAGAGCAGCAGAAGAGAAGAAGAAGTCTGATCGGCGTCATTGATTACACAACACACACACACACACACACACACACAACAGCAAAATGACATGTTCACCCGAATATGAGGGGCCCCTTGAAACAAATCACACACACACACACACACATATATGAGGAGAGGGCATAAGGTGAAGGCGCCGCCCGATAGGGAGGAGCAGCTGGGGAGGGGGAGAGGCTGGCCCCTCTCCAGTCCCCAGCCCCCCCCACACACACACACACATATATGAGGAGAGGGCATAAGGTGAAGGCGCCACCACGATAGGGAGGAGCAGCTGGGGAGGGGGCGAGGCTGGCCCCTCTCCAGTCACCAGCCCCCCCCCACACACACACACACACACACACAGTACACGCCATATATTTGTCTCCCTCCGGTTCCCAACCCGCTGCGCCAATGAAACAATAAGAGGGACAGTGAAGGTCAGACGTTTTGGAGACGAGGACCAGACTTTGATGGTTTGGACATGTCCAGAGGAGAGACGGGGACTATATCGGTAGAAGGATGCTGAGGATGGAGCTGCCAGGGAACAGGCATGATGGCGTTCCTCTCTGCCCTGTTTGGGGCGTCGCCTAAATCCTGGGGGGGGGGTCTGCTTTGGACTCTTATCAGGATGAGAAACGATGAGGATCAGAATGTGTGTTGAAATGATGAAAGGATGGATGGATCACAGATTAGAACACATTTCTACAGTGTGCTGTAATGTGCGCATGTGTGTGCGTGTGTGCGTGTGCGTGTGCGTGTGTGTGCGTGTGTGTGTGTGTGTAAACGTTGGCTTGGCTCTGTTGTATAAAAGTCAACAGTGATGTCACTGTTTGGCCTCCTGACTGAGATTAAATATAATGGCGTCTGAGAGACTGTAATAATTTATAACTTAGACCCATCCCTGTTCTGGTCAGTCCTGCGCGCGCACACACACACACACACAGAATTGAGCTGAGTGTTTTTAATTTGAAGTTGTGACACCCATCCCCCGGTGAGAGGTTCATGTCTCAAAGTTATCCACAATGCTTTGTTTCCATGGCAACTGCTACACATTGTCATCAAGTTTGAAGGGTTTCTAAGGTCATAAACTTGATGATTGCACACGTCAACATCGAGATTCTCTTTGCAGATTGAATCCAATCATATTTCTTTTTTGCTGTGTGTGTGTGTGTGTTTGGTTTTGTTAAGTGACAAAACCAAACACACACACACACACCTGGATTCTAAAACACAACTCAGCCATTAAATAAATACATTTCACTGATTGCTTCTCGGTTTGGTTGGTGGCTTGTCAAAAATCTCATAATGGTGTGGATTTTGTTTGGGGACTTTGAACGTGTGACTGTAATAGTGATGATGAAACAGGAAGTGTTGCACACTGATCTTATATCATAGAACCATGAAAAACAAAAGTCGTTATGAGGCTCAGTTTGATTCATCCAAGATGTTTTCCTTTCGCGTCTCAGGCAGTAAAACTCTGATGAAGATCCCTTCAAGCTCTTTACTACATCTATCACTTTATGACATGAATCCAGATACGCAAATTCAAACCTCTCATGAGATGAAAGGGGAAAAAACAACAAACACTTTACTGCCATTGAAAAAACTAATAAATGTAAATGTTACAAAAACACCAAAAAACATGGTTTTACAAACATTCCACAAACATTAAACACAAACATTAACTCTAGCAGCATGTCTTATTGATTGATTGATTGATTAATTTATTTATTTGCATCTTTCTCTGAGGTTTACAGTCATTGTGGTAAATGTTCTATGGGTTGGAGTACCTGTTATTTAAATACTGCCAAGAACTTTGGAACAATGATGGAATACTCTTCAGTGTATGTAAAGCAAAGCCACTTGTGCTGTTAAATAAATACATCATTATTTAAGTATTTAATTGTTAAGTATTTAATTGTTATTTAAATACTTCAATTCTGGTACAACCTCATATGTGCGTTATATAATCAGGGCTCTACGGGTTTTGCTCACAAATAAAATCGAACATCTTTAGATTATCTGATTATAGAACAACATAAATATGTTATTTTAAGGACAAATACCAATATAAGCACATTTTCTGTAGATTATTTTGTCAGCATATTTTGGGATGTTTTGCAAATATCCCGGAGACAACAAGAACAACCGGCGAACCAGTGTAAAACGGGAGTCTGGAGCCTTCCCCATCTTCCCTGAGCCCCTCCTGTGTGACACAAAAACAAATATTCCCCGTAACCAACACAGAATCACATGTTGACATGGAATAACTCACTGTTCGTCCACCCATCAGCATCTCCAGTTTGCCTTATTGAATTAAGACAGTTTGATTTGGAAACAAGAGAAGCTTTGTGCCTGTTGTGAAGAGATCCACTGGTGGAATGAGGGATGTTATATTAGTGCATCTGCTGACACAATGAGTGGGCATTGTGGCCCTGGCTTTAGCACATTACTACATTCAATTATGACACATTCAGGTCAGGAAACGAGCGTACCGGATCGGTCGTGGCAGAGAAGTATGTCAGAGATACATGTATGACTACTGCATAGTCTACAACAGCAGTGAAGTGTGCAGTAGGAGTAACAGGGGAGTTTGGTGTAGAGGTGGGATGCACCAGGGATCAGCTCTGAGACCCTTTTTGTTTGCCATGGTGATGGACAGACTAACAGATGAGGTGAGACAGGAAGCTCCTTTGAATATGATGTTTGCAGATGACATTGTGATCTGCAGGGAGAGCAGGGAGCAGGTAGAGGAGAATCTAGAGAAGTGGAGGTCTGCTCTAGAAAAGAGAGGGATGAAGGTGAGCAGGAGTAAAACAGAGTACATGTGTGTAAATGAGAAGATCCCAGGGGGGACAGTGAAGCTACAAGGAATAGACGTAAAGAAGGGAGAGGACTTCAGGTACCTCGGGTCAACAGAGCAGAGTGATGGAGAGAATGTGGAAAGGAGGTGAAGAATCGTGTGCAGCCAGGCTCACCAATGGTAAAGATATCAGTAGTAATCTAAATATTATTTAAAGGAAAAATACACTAGCAAATTCAAAGCCATACTTTGATAGCATTGTGTGAATCTGAATGGAGTATATTAACGTTTTGAAATAAATAATGTCGATTTAGGATCTGACTAATCCTGTTGAAGAGTTCGGGGAATTAAATAATCAATGGAGGTGATGCTTCATCCTGTTTCATCCACTTACATCCCATAATCATGCTCAATTGTATTCATTTACAGAAAATGAAACTGCATAGACAAATACAATCACATTATTTTGCACCTTCTATTTCGGAGGGTTAGAAATGTACACTGTAAAAATTCAGTATTCCGATTCACTTTGAATTTCAGTGGATTCCTGCTTGGCCCATGCTACAGATGTCCACAAAATGTCATCAAACCTACAGATAAACCCCCAAATAAAATCACCCCATGGATGCAAGATGTGAGCTTCTACGAAGGAGTATCTGATTCAAGGATGAACCCTTAATAATGCTGCACAAAGGCCGCCAGTGTGTGTTTGTGCAGCAGCAGTGAGAGCGATGAAAAGGCACGCCTGTGCGCTCTGACCAGCCTGTTTTCATTCTGTGTCTCCGTCTTCCCAGAAAACGGCTGGTATTCAAGGCATGCCTGTCAAAACAGCACACGCACATTGTGCAGAAGGAGACGTGTGACCCAACCTGGCAACCCGTGATCATTCATAACGGGTGTAACTGGCTATCGCAGCGTTTTTTTTCGCCAATGGCACAAAGGTTATCATTTTCACCCAATCTGGCAACTGTCTGGCTCAATCTCAGAAGATCACGAGTGAAAGAGAAAAGCGACCCTTTTTCAGACGAGGTGCACGTTTTAATTATTTGGACTGTTAGCAACTAGCGCTTCTTAAAGGGTTCAATACCACACGTGGTAGAAGTAACCTAATGTTCAAGGCTGTCACTGTCTTTACCCCGAGGATGTGTTAAACCTAAGAATGTTGTGAGCTTGATCAGGGAACATCTATGACGGCTACTGATTCCTTCCCTCCAATTAACCCTGTAAACAGTGCAATGGGCATGTAATGTTACCCTTCAAAACGTTTCATCCATGACCCATAGAGTGGACAAAAAAGGCACTTTTCTAGAAAGTGTCCAAGTCCAACATAAGGCATAAGGTCACCGGGGGATTTTTTGGAAAGGGGGGGGGGGGATTTCAGGCGTTTAACCCCTTTCAGGCCACTTTGAACACATCTGGGTGCTGATAAAAAATACATTCCAGGGTCAAATTGCTGAAAGTTGTGATTTTCACATTTAACCCCGTATTAGCCCCCTTGTTAAAAAACACTCCTCTGTGACCTTTTGTTTGCCACTTTCTAATATTAATAATAATAATAATAATAATGCAGTGGTGGGCCGTGCATTTCACCCCTTGGGCCTTCAGTGATGTATTACTTAGTCCAAATTGAATAAATACCCCTCATACTACCATCATTTATGACACCATGGCCGGAGAAATAATATACAGAACCACACTTACGCAGTACTCGGTGTTGCATCACCGCAATCGTGTACAACACACCTCACAGCGCACAGACGTCAGCGTTGTTGATTCTGAAGGCCTCGGACAGATTTCATACAACCTGGCAACAGAAACTAGCTGAATTCTTATTGGATAAAAACTCTAATCTAAAAATACAACACTGGGATATAATATGACATGAATATGAAGAATAATTTATATACCGTATTTTCCGGATTATAAGTCGCGGTTTTTTTCATAGTTTGGTCGGGGGTGCGACTTATAAATCGGAGCGACTTATATATGCTTTTTTTACAAAATCTGTGAGCGCAGAGACAGTAGCCTACACATTTCTATAACAGGTGTTACAGGGAACTCTGTGACCCGTCAGAATCTGTCGCGGTTTCTGGAGGTTCAGAGTTATCTGTCACACCTGTTATCTAAAAACACAAATTAGAAGGGCTGATTGAAAATGTCGCCGAAAAGAAAGTCATATTCCGCGGCTTACAAGCTTCAGATAGTGAAATATGGAGCCGAAAACGGCAATCGAGCAGCAGAAAGAAAGTTTGGAGTGAGCGAAAAACTTGTAAGGGACTGGCGAAAAGCGGAGGTTATGCTTACTGAAATGAAGAAAACAAAGAAAGCTAATCGCGGGCGACAAGCTAGGTGGCCACAGTTGGAGGAACGAGTTCACGCATGGGTGCTTGAACAACGTGCTTCTGGGAGAGGTTTGTCAACGGTGCAGTTGCGTCTCCACGCCCAAGTGGTTGCCAGGGAGGTGAATATAAACGGCTTTGCGGGAGGACCTTCTTGGTGTTACCGCTTCATGCAGCGCAAACGCCTCTCTATCAGAGCTAGGACGACACTGTCCCAAAAACTGCCAGCGGACTTCCAAGCCAAGGTTGACAGTTTCCGCGCGTTCATTGAAAAGCATGTAAGTGATCACAACGTGACACCGGATCATATTATCAACATGGACGAGGTCCCCCTTACTTTTGACATCCCCATGGGCCGAAGTGTTGCAGAGAAAGGGCAAAAAAGTGTGAATATCGTTACAACTGGTCATGAGAGATCACACTTCACAGTGGTGCTGGCATGTTGTGGAGACGGATCAAAACTGCCACCGATGGTCATTTTCAAACGAAAAACCATGCCAAAAATCCAATCCTCCTCAGTTGAAATTGCCGTGAACGAGAAAGGGTGGATTGATCAAGAAATGATGAACTTGTGGCTTACAAAGTGCTATAATAAGCGACCGGATGGCTTCTTTAGAGCACGCAAAGCTCTGCTTGTGATGGATAGCATGAGAGCGCACATCACACCACAGTTAAAAAATAAATTAAAAGTTCTCAACTCCATACCTGCCATCATCCCTGGAGGCTTAACCAAAATACTCCAGCCACTTGATATCTCCATGAATAGGAGCTTTAAGTCAGTTTTGCGTAACCTGTGGGAGCAGTGGATGACGGATGGAGAGCACAGCTTCACGGCAACCGGGAGAATGCGCCATGCAACTTTCCTGGAAGTCATTGAATGGATCGACAAAGCATGGGCTTCAGTGACAACCGCAACCATCCTGTCGGGATTCAGAAAGGCTGGAATAATTGGAACTGCAACTGACGACGAGTCTGATGTAAGCGACGTAGAAGAGGAAGCGGCGTCTTGTCTACCTGCCGAGTTGGGGGAGTTGTTCAAAAGTGACACCGAGGATGAAGATTTCCTTGGATTTCGTGATTCGGAATAAAACCTGATATTTTGGTAAACGTGTTAGCATGTTCTTTGTGCTATATGTTGTTTGGTGTTGGATTTTATCAAATAAATTTTCCCCAAAAATGCGACTTATCCTCCAGTGCGACCTATATATGTTTTTTTCTTCTTAATTATGCATTTTTTGGCTGGTGCGACCTACAATCCGGAGCGACGTATAATCCAAAAAATACGGTATATATATATATATATATATATATATATAGGGGGAATAAATTTAAAATTACATTAACTTTTATCATAAATATGATCATGATTATGGTTATTTTAGGCCAGCAGAGAAGGCCTTGCTGGCCCTGACGGCCCACCACTGTAAAAACCACCAACTTCTGTGACAAAGGTTCACCTGCTTGTCCACATCCGTAACTTTATTCCAAAGCAGAGTTCTCAAACCAGGTAATCAATCTGAAATCAATAGAGCAGGCAAACAGGCAGAATCACACAGACCGGCAGGATCAATACACATGAAGCAAATAGAAACTGGAATGTTAGCACAAAAATGCTAACAATCTGGCACGGAACAGACGCGTGTGGGGAAACACCAAGTAGATGGAATAAAGAACAGCTTAAGTCCTGGCAGGAGTCATGGCAACCTGTGTTTGCCTGTTGTATAGTGTGTGATTTTAGAGCTTTTCACTCCAAACAGCTGCCCGATGAAACAGATGAAACAGATGAGGTTCAAAGAAGAGGGGAAAAGCTTAACACAACCAAACAGAGAAGACCCTTTGGTGCAGGTGGAGATGTAATTCATCATTGTGTAAGGAAGTATCGTTGTTCTATTAGCTTCTGCACTCTGTGCAAAACCCCGCCCAATGACAAACAGGACAACCATTGGAAACCGATCTTAAACATACTTGACCACTGGAAGTGCATTTGGACGGCACAGATGCTGCAAAACATCTGTTTGATCTGGAACTCAGTGAAGAACCTTTTCAGATATTCTAACCAGCTGCATGAGATCAAACACGTCATGCAGACCTGAATATGATGAATATATTTATTAGATAGAATGTTAGAGTACAAGTACAGTCACACAGTAGCATGTATTACAGTACAAATAACGTCAAACATCCTGTCTAAGAGGAGCATTTCAAAAAAGCCCTTGCGGTCTTGTTTCCGTTGAAAGTCCTTCGTACATCGTACCTCTACGCCTGTCTGCTGTTGGCTGTGGCTCCTTGAGCTTTTGGGGAAGTATTTTACTCCACCGAGTACTACGCTTCAGGCTGGATCTGTGGGTGCCGTCTGGACTAGAGGACTCCCGCTGTGTTCGCCTCTTCCTGGCTGATTTATAACAGACTGCAAAGCATCGATCGCACTATTAGACTTGCTGTGTTACATCCCAACACATGCTGATGTCAGTAATCTCTCTCTCTCTTCCCGTAGTCTTGTGCTCTCTCTCCCTCTGTTTGTCTCTCTTTCTGTCTCTGTCTGCAGGTCCTTCTGTCCGTGGTGCTGCAGAACCTGGAACTGTGTCCCTCAACTCTGATGTCCATATTGCTAGCATTAGCATTTATAGCTTTATATAGCAGCTCTTTAGTCAGTATCTTGTTCAGCAGCCTAGATGTTGCTTTATGTCTTTGTCTGCTCCTTCTCTCTCTCTCTATCACTTCCCTATCTCCGTGTTTTGACTCTCCTCCTACCTGTCCTTCTCTCTCTCTCTCTCTCTCTCTCTCTCTCTCTCTCTCTCTCTCTCTTTCCCCTTCTCAACCCAGCCACATACGTACCACCGTTGCATCCATATTTACTTCTGTAAACACTGAGCGTTGACATGTGACATC
Source organism: Brachionichthys hirsutus (assembly GCF_040956055.1). NCBI lineage: Eukaryota > Metazoa > Chordata > Actinopteri > Lophiiformes > Brachionichthyidae > Brachionichthys > Brachionichthys hirsutus. Next base: position 2,566 of record NW_027180679.1, on the reverse strand, counting down.
GTCGTGGAACTCTTCTGCACATGTGGGACATTGCGTTCAGACAGGAGACCACATAAGAGTCGCATTTAAATGGAAATGTGAACAAACTCGTACAAAAATTGGATTTCACAAAAAAATAAGAATTGAGCATCAAGCCCTGCAGCGTGAACCTAGTGTTAGAGACAGTAGCTCTGAGGAAAAGACAGGAGGCGGAGCTAGAAGTGGCGGCGATGAAGATGCTGATGTTCTCCTACACAGGTTGGACAGGATTAGAAACAAGGCAATAAGAGGGACAGTGAAGGTTAGACGTTTTGGAGACAAGGTCAGAGAGACCAGACTTTGATGTTTTGGACATGTCCAGAGGAGAGACAGGGACTATATCGGTAGAAGGATGCTGAGGATGGAACTGCCAGGGAACAGGACTAGAGGACGACCCAGGAGAAGAGACATGGACGTAGTGAGGGAGGACATGAGAGTGGCTGGTGTTGGGGAGGACGATGCAAAGGACAGGGTGAAGTGGAGAAGGTTGGGTTGTTGTGGGTTACTTTTCCATTTCTTTCTCTTTAGCTCAGTTTTCTTAAGAAAAGTAGAAATCGTCGTTTTCTCCATCCCGTACTGCAGCAAGAGCCGAGACACGAACGCCATTTTCATATTTGCCGATAATTTCCTTCTTCAATTCAACAGTTGTTCTCACTTCTTTTTTTTCCCAGTCGTATTGCTGCTGCCTTTCTTTGGATCCATGGCTCGGAGCTCAAAAGGATAAATGCGGGGGGGAAACACGCCACACGAAGCAAAAGATTTGCACAGCCATGGCAGGTCGACTCAAACTGAACCTACGCGGTTAGACTCCGCCTCCGTTTGTGCGTCTTCGGTTCGCCTCGACTCCACTTGTGTGTTCGAACGGCAAAAATCTGAGAAAACCTTTAAACTCCATTTGTTTGGTCGAAAACAAAGTTGTTTGACTGCAGAGTTGTTGGAGAACCGAGGTACCACTACTGCGTTTCTCAAATAAACCTACTATACAATGAGGCTTCAGTATTTGTTTCTTTTTCCAATCGTAGGAGAAATAACTAACATTTTTTTCTAATGAATCTGGCCCTGACCGAACAGCACTGTCGAAACACACATTAACAGACACCGGTTGGATGTAGCTAATTTGTGCGTTTTTACGTGTATATAACTCTGAATGACATTCAGCCAGTCAACCAACTAAATATCTATTTAACAAATTATATAATCTAACGTAACTTTAAATTCCTAAATTTCATTTCAGGATAATTTAGTTTCCTGTTCTAAGACATTCCTAAAATGTTTCTCAGTAAATTAGGTCACCCCATCTGCAGGATTCCTTGTGACACTGCACCAAGGAGGCAGAGCGACGCGCACAAAGAGCCACACCAGTGCAATATAAAAGCCACATGCGTGAACAGTGCGGTGGGTGAGCCCATGATGGAATGAGCAAAATGACTTCATCTCTTTCCACTGATCCAAGAAGGAGACGGAGGGCGGAGGAGCCAGCGGCTGCTTCGGCTTACCGTCACATGATATTTATGGCGTAGACGGTTGCTGGAAGTCGTCTATGCCAGTGTCTGGAGTTTCAAATATGCAAAACTCACACACCTTCAGCAAAATCGAGCAAGCTTTGTGCGAACACACGTCAGACACCTGAGCTGACCACGACCATCTCTCTCTCTCTCTCTCTCTCTCTCTGTTTGACTAGTCACTGCCACACACCATTGGGTCCTAAATTGTCAGCATAGGCTCTGTCCAGCAAAGCAAAATTTTGCCGAATCCCAGCTTCCTGTCAGGCGTTCATACATGAAAATTAATATTGTCAGCTCATTGTAATGTTCATAATATTATTATAGTACCAACCACAGTATGGATGTTACTACTGTGTCCGTGTGATGATCGTGTTTTTGTGATAAAATCTTATCGTATATATTTCAGACCTATAATTTGAATTGGGGGGGGGGGGGGGGGGGGGTATTCTAAATTTTCGAGTACGCAGGAGTAAACCATGAGAAATGGCAAAATATAAAAAATATAAGATTTTCTTCTCAACCAACCTGGTCCAGACAGATGGTCGTCCATTATGAGTCTTAGGTTCTGTCCGAGGTTTCTGCCTGTTAAAGGGAGGTTTTTCTTTGCCTCCGTTGCCAAAGTGCTTGCTCTTGTGGGTCAAGTTGAATTACCTCCTTGTTAGTCGTGATGAAAAGGGCTCAAGGCAAGTCAAAACTTTTCTTTGTTCTTCACCTTCGTACTTGGCATGTATCGCCAGCCTGCAGAGGTTGGATGTCCCCACACAGGTCAATAAAGGTCCAACATTAGTACAAAAAAGTAAAAAATGGTGTCAATGTCTTTCCTGAGATTACGTTTCAGTGTGATCCCACAATCCTTTTCCAGAAATGTCTTTTCTTGTTTTTCTTCTACATTGTATCGCTCCTTTTTCTCTCTTCCAAGAAATACAGAGGAAACAATACCAGCTCAAAGCTCATATCCAATCTCAAAGACCTTTCTTCTGAACGTTGTATAAGTCCTGTCAATCAATATGCAGCTACTGCTCTCCTCCAAAACATCAGCTACA
>NW_027180678.1:0-50000 GCF_040956055.1 Brachionichthys hirsutus | reverse complement strand
GATGAAATCAGTGCACTGCTCATCAGTTTCTGACAGCAAGCGATAGAAGGGCCACTGACGTCACACTGTCAACAGCTTGCACGGCCGGCAGCAGCTGATTCACTCACACGCTGTCGAGGTCGATGAGCTGACTCTGTCTCTCGTTGCCTTCGGTGGCCAATAGGTCTTTAAAGTCTTTGATCTCATCTTCGAGCTCCGGGTTCAGATTGAACTCTGCAGGAAACTCGGAAATCCAGTACCTGGAGGCCGGAACAAAGGGATGAAAAGGGGAGGGCAGATGACGGAAAATACTGCGGGGCGATAGACATCTGCACAGTGAAGATTCTTATCAATGTCATAAAAATGTCTTTTTACTGAGTGATACTATGGCTATATCACATGCATGTTGTAAATATTCAACCGTAAATCAAAGTGCATTATAGAACAAAGTTCAGAAGAGCACAAGCAATAATGAATAATGGTTTTTGTGTACTTGACAAGGAAACATATTCTGGTTCGTCGTTCAGCAGAGCAGCAGTCCTCTTGAGATCTAGTCAAAATGTCAAGGTATAACATTTCTGTTGAAGGATTTGTTCCCATCTCTCTTCTATCTCATCAAGGTTTAGCAAGAAGAAAATCTGTAAAGTGCTCTGGGATCACTTTTCACGCTAGCCTCCAAATAAAAACCCTGTCGGCAGCTTCGTGCGAGATTACTGCAGAGTTATTCCAGGATGAATGATGCAGAACACAAGAATGAAGGATACTTGAGCGCCAGCTTTTTTGCCATGTCGGTCGAAGGAATGTACCAAGGTTGCATCATGAGAAACATGCGGACCAAGGACGCATCCGTCAGTGCACCGTTCTCATCTGTAAGAGAATAACAAGTGGGATAGCAAGAGGCTGCACAAGCAGCACAATTTCATCCATGTACACAAAAGCATGACATTTTTTAAACAAGACATTATTCTGAATTTCATCTTGAATTTAATCTGCATGATACTTTGACTCATTTGAGAATAAAGCCAGTTCTCTGTGGCAGAACCAACCGAAGGCTTGGATGCACGCTTCCACCAGCTCATCCACGGTGGCCGACTGCTCCGATAATACGGACTCCATCCTTCCTTTCCTGTCTGTTCTTTGTTTCAGATTTGAGTCTCACCCTGAACAAACAAAAGATGAAAAGTAAGACAGGATTTATTTATTTTTTTAAACATTGAAGTTGAAACCTATTGGGAGTCGCTGTTGGTCATGTGTTTTGTTTCAAACTGCACCAAATGAGATTCAAGTTATACAACATTGTGAAGAAATGCAGCTTCATGCATGCGGTTGAAAAGAAAGTCTGGCCCCTTCCCCCTTTGCAATATCAGGTTGAAGATCCTCTGTCCGTGTCATTCTTTTATCATTCAACGTTGTGTGGATGCCTTTACCATTATCCAAATACCGCTTTTCATTTATTGTATATTATTTTGCTGATAATATTTACAGAATATCTAAAAGGAGGACCTTTTCTTGCCATTTTACTTCAAAAAAAAAAAAAAACATCTAATAGCTTGTCGTTTTGTGTAATGTCTTCAGCGCATCCATAACGGTTGGAGCCTAATTCCAGCCGTATCAACTGAACCATTCATTTTGGACCAAATGGTGCTTAGCGTTCAAACAGAGGTCATTCTGATGGCAGACTTTGGCAGAATTCAGACAGAGAACCATGAGAGACACAGTCGACAGGAAACCACAATGTATCTTGTTTTGCAAGTATAGCTGGTATTTTAGGTATGTAATTTATATGCATGATATTTTATTCCATTGGACATCTGTTGCAGAAAATAGTTAAGAGAGACACGTATGGTGGTATTTCCACTGGTGATAATGGCCTTGTTCCGAGAAACCATGGCAACATGTTTAAGAGAGAACCTATTTGAGTCTGAAGTGGTAAAATGCTCTAATCCCATTTTTATACATAAGGAATGTCACGATCAGTTGATTAGCCTCGAGATCAATGCCGAATAGCTTAGCGGTATTACTGAGTTTCTATTGGCCCCTACGGTGTTGTGGTTCTGTAGCAGAGTGTGGGAAGCACGTGATGAGGATGTGTATACAACCATTGTACCGGACACAATGAAACCTTCCACTGCGCTGTCTCTGCAGCAACATGGTGGGTGGACACACTCAATTACAGACTTCACAAGCTGTCTAAGTCGCACACAAACAGAGATTTCTGCAGGGAAACGAAAAGATAAAGGCGGATTTAACCGTAAAGCTTTAATCAATCAGTCGTGCAGTGAGTCATGAATGAAAGTCCCTGTGAAGAGAGTATGAACACATGAACGAAAAGATGTGATTCAAAACTGTGGTTTTATGAAGGAGGTATTCAAATAAAAAAAAATAAAAAGTGGCTTTAGTTCCTCAGGTCCATCTGGATAAGACTGTTCTCTGGAGCCGTTAAACCCGACCGGAACGTTTTTGTGTCTATGGATCAGCGATATGTCTGGAGGAGGATGCTGAAAGTGAAACATGATGGTGGAGCAGTGATGCTCTGCGACTGCAGTGCTTCCTCTACGACCGGAAGCTTGTAGCGTGAAGAGGGTCAGATGGATTCCATCAACGATCAGGGAATCTTCGGAGAAAAACGCTCATCATCAATGAGGAAGACAGAGCCCGCACATTTTAGGACGTTCCAAAGGAACATTAATCACAAGGATTGGTTTCAGAAGAAGTCCTGCGTCACAGATATACCTTCCCATAAGATAGTAAGGAGTGTGGACTCCATGTCTATTATTACCACACAGCCAGAGTGATGATGAGAGTCATCTTGAGCTGAGCTGAAGGTCATTCCTCGGCGACAGAACGGAATGCATTTTACTTTGCTGCCTTATTCAGAGCAGCCTGTCTTCAAGAGCCGCTTAAGGACTTGAAACGACTTTCTCCAGAGAAGCAGGGACCGACTGCATCCTGCCCTCAAAAGCGGTCACGCCGAACACAAAGAGGTTGCAGCCTGAAATGTATCGCTGACAAGCAGCCTCTTCTGCCTCCCTTATAAGGAACTTTCCCCCACGATGTGATTTGTGATATAGCTGTGAAACGGTACGTTGACTGTTTGAAAGCACATTCTACAAAAGCTTTGACGTCACCAATGGATGACGCCAGGTGAAGTGCCATCGGCCAGGCTTTAAAGTTGGGGCAGGGCGCAGCCGGGATAAAGAGAGGATGATTGGGCGAATATTGCCATGTAAAATCTGGAGGGTGCTGCAGGCTTATCGGCGATTGAAAATGATGCATCCTTCAGTTAGACACAGACGGCAGACCCGCTGTCTCTCTGGAGCAGCTAGTGTTAGTGTCTTTGTAATACCTGTAACACGCCCACGCAATGCTTATTTAGAAAGAGCCCTCGCTGTACAGTGCAGGTAGACACAGGAAACTGTGTGACTAATCACATCTCGTCCGCATTGTGCAAAATATCAGCTTTGTGGATGATTTATGTACGAAGGACTTTCAACGGAAACAAGCCCGCAAGGGCTTTTTTGAAATGCTCCTCTTAGACAGGATGTTTGATGTTATTTGTACTGTAATACATGCTACTGTGTGACTGTACTTGTACTCTAACATTCTATCTAATAAATATATTCATCATATATATATACTCAGCTACTTCCATATCAATTCATCTATTTATTAGTCATTTTAATAGGTTTAGGTCTCTGACTTTTTTTTTATTGCCAATTAATCAGTGTAATATCAATAATTGTGGGGCATCTTACATTTTGTGCAACTAATTCCAAATCAGCCCTCTCAATTTACACTGTTTCTGTATTTGAAAATATGGTACTGGACAATATTGAACATTTTTAATTCATTTTAAGAAAACAAATATTAGAATTTGTATTCTAAAATGTATTGCTTCAATTTATGTTGTGCATTTAATGAGTGAAAAAAATAATTTCGCTTTTCAGATTTCAGCACATTCAGCACACAAATTAGCAGTTAGCAGCACAAAGCAAAACAGCTATCTGAATTTTCAAATGTATGCATTAATTTCTGACAACATTTTCCTAGTTTGATCAAATGTAACATTTTTACTTGCCCGTTTCCTGTCTAATTCCCATCAGACGCTGCTGAGACGCCTGATTGCCGAGCCCACACAAGAGCTGCTCAAACAGCTTCTGGTCTCCTAAAATCCATTGATTGACAAGGCGACCCTAACAGACAGGCAGTGATTTCCATCCTACTATCGATATAGCTTGGCTCATTTTCATGTTATTTAGAACACAGAGTTAATGCACAGTCCACACACACAGCGATGGATTTATTCTCTTTCCAGTGGCATCAGTGTAAATCACATTTGATTGATGCTTTCGCAGGTTTTCATGTTCACACACACACACACACACACACAACAACGGGATCACTGTGGGTCATTGAGAGAAAAACCATTGAGTCGGTTAATTTAAACACAATCTAATTGAGATGAAATCTACATTTATATATATGCGTGTGTTCTCGGGATTGCCTCGGACCGTTTGCTCCGTCTTACAGGTCCCCAAACGGGTGGAGCTGAGTTGGTATCAGGTAATTAGGAACACCTGGCCAGTTTTCCCAGGCAACTTAAGCCCCTCCTACCGAGTCACCAGGTGTCTGCCATCAGCAATCACGGTGGAAGCGTGGCTGGCGCTACGTTTGGGATGAGAAGTGGAGCGGAGTTTGTGTCTTATGCTTACGAATAGCTGGTTGACAAGTTTATAGCTTACGAAAATATTAAATGTTCTTGAATTTAATGCAAATTCCTGCACTTTAAATCTTCTCTGGTTCGGGGCCAAAAAAACAAAACAAGCAAAGTTAATCAAGCTATTCTTTGTAAGTGGATCTGCATCTTTCTTTTTTCAGTTTTCCTTAAGTTAGTAAGGATACGATGTTATGCAGCGGTTTACTTTAGAGACAAATTATACTATTTATAGTCATGATGGAGGGTGGGGGTGCACAAAAAGTGGGTCTTAACAGTAAATAACGGAGAAGCACTGGGAAAGTTTCACTGGGTGTCAGCGTGGTGATATCTGAAGTGCGGAAAAGACTCTCATTGTCACACTGATAGAGAAACACCTCAGTGTGATGCTGCGGGGTTGAAGCTCCCTCATTGGAAAAGCAACACTCGTCATTACTGGAGGCAATTTCAGTACAGAGAAATATTGAGATGAAATTGTGCAACAAGTTGCAATCCCGTATCTCCGTAGTCTGGGACCAAACAAAGCGGAGTTTATCGGAAACTATGTCCAGAATTTGGGAGAGAATGGAATGTCTTCCCAGTAGTCCTGATAGTAAACACATACTGTTCATGCTGGAGTGAGCAACACGGAATGGGATGTCATCCCACAGCAGTGACCAGGCTGATCGTCCCACAAGTAGATGTTTCTCACACCGTTTAAAAGGGAAATAAACAGGCTTCCCAATGGTAAAAGATTTATTGCCATGAAGCTGATTTTTCCGTCACCTAAGTTTAAAAAATAAAACAATGTTTGAAATCAACGTGGAAAATACTGGCAGTAACTTTGACTCAAGTTCTTGTGAGCTTTATCTAATCTTTCTGTTCTTTAGAGTTTTCTAGGTATAATTACAAGATTCCAGAAACCACATACAAAAATAAAAGAAATGTGGCGTTTTTTTTTGCACACAACACCCTTATCTATTGCCCGTCACCATAGATTGTTTCAGGAAGTTGTAGCAAGGGTGTTGTTTGACAGAACAGATATGGTTCTCCGGGTGGGGGCTGGTGGCAGGAAAGGTACTGAGAGCAGGAAAGGAAACATTTCCTTTTCCCTGGATGCACCGAGTGCCGCGTCAGCAGGGAGCACCGGCTGCAAACGGAGATTAGCAGCTCGGGTTGCCCCTTAGAGAGGGAGGGGATGAGAGATATAGAGGAAGACTGGCATGACGAGTCATTTCATTTCACACCCGTCAAACATGGAGAGATTGTCTGATTAAGAGGGGAAAAGATCAAAAAAAGATGGACAGTTAGAAAATAGAAATGAGGAAAAAAAAAAAGGCAACTTGAATCTCTCCCCCTCTTTATTTTTTGCTGCTGAATTCATTTAAGCAGCAAAAAATATTTCTATTTCCACTTATCTCGCTGGGACTCGGCAGCTGAGGGGCCAGTGTTTAATCGCATTTTGCAAAGTTTCACATCTGGCATCTCAGCCTTCTAACTCCAAATGAAGGGTTTAATGTGTTCCGCGGAAAGACGTCGTTGCAGATCCCATGTGCTGCTCTTCCATCAGCCCCCGAACGCCACAATGCATCATTGTGTTCAGACTGTTTCTGCTGCTTTGTGTTCAGGCTTCCTGCTCAAGCTTCTCTCCTTCTACCAGATGTGAATGTTTGCTTCAAAACAAATACCGGAAGGGTGTGTTGGTATGGGTTAGGAAACACTGCAAGTGTGTGTGTGTGCGTATGTCCGAATACGTTTGACTGCCATTATAAAACAAAAAGATTTTATAGGGGTTTTTTTTAATGGTTTTTCCTAAGGTTTTTTGTTTTTGTTTTTAACACTGTGCGTTATCTCGCTGAAACACACGCACACACACGCCTTCCTTCTGTTGCTTTGTGACGAGTGAAAGATGAAACCGCGTGGCACATTTTGTAAAACGGCAACTGTGACGAATCCTCTTTCACAAGAGGATATTCCTGTTTGACTTCTGCTCATTTCGTCGCATACAATAGCCAGGATTTAGTTTCTGCTTTAACCGGGCGGGCAGGGCAGAGTCCTGGTGATATCTGTGTATGAAAAATGCATTTATAAGCAGATATCATGTCTTCAGCGCTAACTGGCTTACAAATAGCTTCTTATGAACATGGTCTTGAACCAGAGGTATGACTAACCCTCCCTTGACGTAGAGCGGAGGTAAAACTGTGTCGTTGCAGGACAAAACAGACACCGACTGATGCCGAAGCTTTAATCTGTCATAAATGCAGGTTGTCTAAGAAATGCTCGTTTTGCACAACTCTCTGCTTTATTTCTATCAGAGTTGCACATTGACAGAGCGGCACGACGGTCTTTCTGAGCTCGCTTTGTGCATTGTGTGAAAGCTGAGCGTTTCACATTGACACAGGAAGTTGTTTCTTTTATCCCTATACAGGCTCTTTTGTTAGCAGCGTTAGCTCCGGCAAGTTCCTGTTTATGAATTCCTCCCAAAACAGCTTGCATCCCTGAGAGGACCACAAAAACCCACAGCTTCCTGCTGTCATAATGAACCACGCGTTGCTTTCCAAATAGAAAAAGGTGCAATTTCAAACAAACAGAGAAGGAAAAACAAACGGTTGAGGTTGGTGCCAGACAGCAGAGGCGTTTCATTTTTCAGTTCCCTTTTTCGAGCCACGGATTGCATCTGTAGCACAGAAGGATGCCGCTCAGCCGAAACTTGAATTAATTGCACCTTTGCAATTACCATCACTGCTAATTCACTTTCGTGATAACTACACTCGCACAGACCCAGCAGCCGGCGTGTTTCGATCCGCCCTCCACTGCTGTGTTTAATTCACAGACTGATTTATAGCTCCTCCGCCTGGACTCTTTCCCTCGCCAATGACCATCCCCTCCGGTGTCTCCGACCCCCCCCCCCCCCCCCCCCGCCGGCTGCTACATCGCTCCTTCGCCTTTCAGAGATGCCTTTAAAAGGTGAGGAGATCCAAGTGCATTCATTGACAGACAGATTTTTGTCAGGCCTGTGTCCTCTCGTGAAGAGAAGACAGAAAGACACCAGGAGGAGCTGAGAAAGAGATAAGGCCTCCAGCTGAAGTGTCATTTTTTTTAGGTTAGCTTGGTAGAGGTTTGTTAAAAGCGATAGCGTTGGTAGTGTAGCTGCTAAAGATTTTCACCTTTCAAGACCTCCAGGATGAATGCATGATGATAATGAATATAACGGCCTTTCGGTCAATGCTGCAGAGCATTTTCTCACTTTGCTTCTTTCTTTTTTAGTATGGTTCATAGACTTGAATATATTCTTCTTTGGTGTCTTGAGTGAAAACCGACAAAAACATCTACTCGTGTGTGTGTGTGTGTGTGTGTGTGTGATTCAAAGGGATAAGCAATCCTCATTGGTGTGAACACCAATAATGAAATAAATTGAGGACAGGTAATTAGGAGTGTAGCACAATGCCTCCTTAAGGAAGTGATGTGATTGGTTCATGTAATGCAAGACGCAACCCCGCGATGCGAGCACCATCCCATGTGTCTGACTGAGCTGCTGCTCTTGTGTGCGCTCTGTAATTATTGTTTTGTTTTCTCTTCCTCTCCTCATCCTCCTCCCAGAACTGTCCTTCCACATAAAGCCGAAGCCCTGCACAATAGATCCAATTCATGGCTTGCTTTTCGAGAGAAGTCTAACACTGACTGCCGCTGGGTTGAGGTGGAGGAGCCGGCTGGAGGCGATGCTAAATATCAAGGGTGGCTGTTCCAGTGGCCTGAGGTAATTGCACTGCGGCAGCAAAGGAGAGAAAGGAAAAACAGAGATGCAGAGGCTGCTTTTCAGTCACCTCTAGTTAATTTTTCGATTCTGAGGGATCGTTGGAGGCTTGAAATCATTTTTAAAGCACTCATCCTCGCTTGTTGGATAGTACGAGGAAACTGATGGTCTAAGCCGGAGTTACGGTCAGTTTGTCTGCTCATGCGCTGCACCAATGATAGCTGATGTTGGTGGCCGATATTTTAAAAATAGTAACAGTTAAGGGGCTGCACAACAGCGACACCAAAAGCAACCAGAAACACTGGTGAGACTTTTCTGCCTCCCACAAGAATATGACGGCTGCTAAGGCTTGAAATGTCCAGAGAAGCACAGCCAGTCGCAGCTTACACGTCAAATCCTGCGCGCACACACACACAAAAAAAACATGGGTGGATGAGGCAGGGCTGAAGTCACTGCAGTAATCAGCAGCCCCCCGACACTCAAAGAAGCCTCTTAATCCTTTGTGCTCCGAAGGCGGAGGAGGGAGAAAATCACCTTTAATCGCCACAATCAGCTGTAGCCTGTCTTAAGAGGACAGGTAAAAGAGGGGGCTGAAAATAAAGTGGGCCCCTAAATGTGACTTCTCCATCAGTCAAAGTCAGAAGCCAACACTGACTCTCAACCAGATATAGGCTGGCAAGTAGAAGAGCTGCTAAGAGGCCAGGATAGTCGATGTCAGAGCCCTTTGATGGATGCTTCAGAAACTAATAAGTTGAGGTTGATGGGACATGTTCAAACGGAACTTTGGCCTTTTCCTCATCCTCTTGCCAGGTGGGCCATGCAGTTCACAACTTTGCACAACAACAGACAGGAGCTTCCTGTCATTCTCCTGCCAGTCAAAACAGGTCACAGACCCTAAACCTCCCACGATCTAATTTTAGAAACAGGCCTGCCTTCATCCTCTTCTCTCCTGGGGGGCGGGGGTGCTTCCTGATACCGACTGTCCACGGCCAGTTCACTACATCAGTTCAGCCAGCAGGCACAATGACATGCAGGCAGATGCTGGCTGAAACCCACACCTCCTTATAAAGTGTGACATCGGATGCGAGTACTTTTTCCAAAGGCGGAGAAGCATTCAGGACACTGAAATGACTCAACTTGAAATGGACAAACTGACATATACCTGCTTGCCGATGGTGCAAGAAGACAAGTCCATGCACGACGTTACACAGCAAGCACACATTGAGACCAATGTAACACAATTAAAGACTGACTGGTCCATATAATATATATATATATATATAGGGCATCACAATGAGCTCAAGAGGTTGCACTTTTTGTTTCCAGATTTAAAGTTGTGACACAATTCTTACCTTTTTAGAGTTTGAAGGGTCCCATGGTCCCGGAGAAGAGGTGCGAGAGAGCTGAGAGAAGGGCAGACGTTACATCACCGGTGCGCGCAGCGCCTGTTCGGTGAGGGTCACGCGCAAAGTAGCCGATGATCGAGACTCGGGAGAACTCATCAGAGTTGGACGGTTCTCCGGAGTAGACGCGGGTGTTTTTTTTTTTTTTTTTTTTACAGCACATTAACCCACGACGCGCACAAGTCTTCTCCGGGTTGCGCTCGGACGCAAATAGTGGATGCGATGTGCGCAACGGGGGCAGCTGAGCTCAGTCACTTGGCCGCAGCTGGACCGAGCGGCTGCTTTCTGCTCGTGTTCCAGCTGTGCTGCTGACAATCCCACTGCAGAGGCACAGTCCCGCCTATTGGTCGTATCACAGCAGCGCCACATGTCCCACATGCATGCTCGCTGCGTGCGCGCTTTTACGCACCATTAGACGCAAGAGCAGAAGATGATTTTTACTGCCTGCGCTGCAATAAAATTCCTTTATTCATTGAATGCACTGTTTTTTTTTTCACTGTCATACATTGAACATACAACAGTCATACCTGTTGCTGTAGAACGGAACCGACCCCCCCCCCCCCCCCTTCCTAAACGTCACGTGATGCATATGGGTGCGTAAATTCCACCGCGTGTATTCCGACGCTGCTAAATAGAAACTTATGTTTAAAGGCAGCGCCGATTTAATTCATTTATATTTCGCAACATGAGAACGACACAACATCTGAGTTGTGGAGTGAGTCACAATAAAGTCTCGAGGTACTTCAGCCAATAACAGCTTTCAGTTTCGGTTCTTTCCTGCTTTTGCCGTGTTAGGAAGACGCCCGTAAGTAAGACAATAAATGTTACAATAAATGTTTTGACTGTCACGAAATTGTATTCGTGAATGTGATACTCTCAAAAACATCGATTTTTTTTTTCTCTCTTGGATTGCGTGAACAGCCTGACCTTGTTAGAATTGTAGAAAAATAACGCGTATAGTATTAATTTAGCTTTGTCGATTTATGATGTTAGCGTGATCGCTATTTGATAACGAACTAATCATGTCTGTTTACATTTGATCAGATATATGTGGATGGATTCTACAAAGACTTGTTTTAAAGTTGCAGTCTTCGTCCGGTTCCGACAGTAGAATATCCGACAGGTTTTGAAGGTTGCATTTCTACCAGGAAGTAAAGCCTATTTTTATTTTATTTTTATTTATTTATTTTTTCTCCTTTTTTATTTATAAACGAAAGAGTAAAAAAAAAAAAAAAGGACGTGAAGCTGTTTGACTACCGAATGAATTACAATGAAACGTTAAATTGGAAGCTGTAACAAAAGACAGAATGTTGTTTTGTAGTTTGTTTTGTTTGTTTTATCATGTGTGAATTCTTTCTTTCTTGTTATGAAATGTACAAATAGCCGTAATGCCGCAATCTTTTCTCAACAGGGAGCCCCCTCTCATTTGTCATTGCAATTACGCAACAAGAAAGAAAACGGCAATCAGTTCATTCCGGGCGGCAGTCCATAAATTCTGTTTACCGGAATGGACAGCCAACAAGTGGGAGATGTCCTGGAGGAATGTCTCGGAGCTGTGGCAGCAGTTCATCCGTCCAACCGGCCCACAGAAGCAGAGAAAATGAGCTTCTGTCGCTGCAGAGGTCAGACATAGGATGGTGCTGTCTGCTCTGTTTTCACAGGAGGTTCGGTGATGGAACAATTATAGTCATGCAGTTTATTTGTATAGCACTGTCATGAGCAAAGCTACAAAGTGCTTTATGACAGACATAAAAAATAAAGATGAAAAATATAATGAATAGTATAATATGGAAGGCCAGTTTAAGCAATAAGAAGGGGAAATAAATATAAGGGAATATGTTCAGCTCATAAGTAAAATCTTCAAATTAAGCCTAAAATAAATGGCCAGCCAGTGTAGGGTCATCCTGCTGCCACATTTTGTTGAATCCTTAAATGGCAATTGCAATAATCCAGCTGTGTTTAAATAAACACACCTGGAATCACTATGATTGCAACATGTTGATGATGAGATTTGAGGGATTTCCTTTTGTTTTGCTTGCTTCATCACATGCTGTATGCTGGAAAGTTACCTTGTTAGGCCACCACAAGGGGGCACTTTATCCTGTTGTATCTGCCAAAGAGGCATCGAAAAGGTTACTATTAGTCTCTTCTGCAATGAGTATGCATACATACATGTGTATATATATTATGTATATGTATATATGCTATTTTATTATAGAATAATGAAAACAGAATGGCGGCTTATTGTTTCCCTGTTTCTGTCAGTATTAAACTATTTGTCCACACTGGATCTTAAAGGGGCGGTTTAACAAAAGGTATAAACAATGTCATTCCCATTGTATTGTGATTTAGGCTCGTGCATTTCCTCTTGTTCCCTGCAGACTCTCTCTGTGATGAACTGGCCTCTCTCCTGCAGGAGGCAGTGGACATGAAATGGCCCTTTGCACCGGAGAAATGGCAGTATAAGCAGTCAGTCAGCGCCACTGACAAGACCAACCTCAGTGACCTCATCAGCAAGAATCTACCTCAGCTGCTGGTGACAGCCCCCACCCACCCCCCCAAGCTAATTAATGGTTTCCTTGCACTTCTGAATATAATTATTTACCCCATCTTTAATGTCTTTCCAGGCTGTTCTAAAGGCTTCCATTGCAGCTCAGGAGACGAGCTCGGCGCTGGCCGTGGTCTTCTTAGTTGACCGCTTCCTCTACTGGACAGACGACTCCAGGCGACTCCTGAAGATCGCCAAGCTGCTCCACAGACGCCACCGTGACAGCCCCGTATCCCCCCAATTGGTCATACGACAGGCTAGAGTCTACCTAAACGCTGGTATGAATAGACCAGTAGCTTATTTTCATTATGGAGTATAGAGCGTTCACACTTGAGCGTCTTTCCTTGCAGGCAAATTACAGAAGGCAGAATACATCCTGAGCAGCCTCATTAACTACAGCGGTGCCACAGGTAGGTTTCTTTCATTCATTAATCAGCTTCTTTTTTTTTTTTTCTTTTTTTTTACATAACTCACAGCGTGAAGCTTATTCGTGTTTTCCCCTGCAGGCTGTTGGGTGTACCACTCTGAAAGTGACAGAGCTCTTGTGCAGGCTGTTAGCGTTCAAGTGCGCGGAATGATTTTGCAAAAGTTAGGTGAGAACCTTTCCTTGATGGATCAACAGGGACTGCAGTTTAATCATTACTTATTGGGATTGCTGCTATTCTGTGCTCTATTTCAGGCCTGTGGCCAGAGGCTGCAGAGTTGATCTGGGCATCTCTAGTCGGCTACTATGCCCTTCCTCAGCCTGACAAGAAGGTAACCCAGACGACCATAATATAGCCTTCTGTGTTGCCACATGGTGAGCTCTTATGATTGTCTGCTCCTCCTTACAGGGCATCGGAACCTCTCTTGGCTTATTGGCCAACATATTAGTGTCTATGAATGATGAGGACTTCCACGTCTTTAAAACTAATCCCGACATTGATTTGGTAAGTCCAACTGATTCATGTTGTTTTGCAAATGATTGCCATTGTAAATGTGTCTGTCTGTTTGGTGGATAGTCTTTACTTGGGGACGGGAGTCATCGCCTACTTTCAGCAGCCCAGGCAGCAAAGATGGCGGTCATATACAGCCAGTACACGTCGCTCTACGTGTTGACTAATGTGGTAAGTTGTTCTATTGGGGAAAAGCTATTCAGCGATAAATGGGAAAAATCCAGCCGTCTCCTCATTGCCATGACGATGGAAAGTGTGCCACACATTTTTGGAGCTTCACAGCGGGGTTAGCACTGCAGCATCACAGCACGAAGGATAAGCTTTAAAGCGAATGAATGGATGGATGGATGAACGAAATATGAATGTAAAAATCTATTTCTAATCTAATATTTCTGTTACAACTCTGGCCTCTTCTTCAGGTAACACAAGGGACCTGCTTGTCGTCATACAGTTTTTCAATGGCGTGCCCTGCCTCTCAAAGGCAGTCTTACCTCCTGCAGGCTAAAGAGGCATTTTCAATTGGCTTACTTACCAAAGCAGAGGGCGAGCCGGTCACCAGCAAACAGGAGCTTCACACCTTCCTCAAGGCTGCCTATTCGCTCACTGTTGTTCACAAGTGGCTTGGCACGGGGCAGGGCATTGTGGCGCAGGCAACCGGCGCTTGCCAGAAAGCATTGTCGCACTTCTATGAATATGATGCAGATACCCAAAACAAAGATGGCCTCTGCACTGAGATCATGCATCTGGTCACTCACGTCAAGCTGCTTTTGCAGGTAGAGCCTTTCTTTAAGTCAGACAAGGGGTCTTTTATCCCTGACAGTTACAGAAATATCAAAGACACGCCGGTAAGTTTCACCCTGGAAGGTTTTGCAAAGGTGATGCAGAGATTCCAAAAGTATCACGCGTCACTGTGCGAGACAAGTGGCACAAATTGTAATCGGGCAAAGGATGAGATGGATGGAGGGAGGCTGTGTATAACAGCATTGGAAACAACCGTTGAAACACTTTGCACAGAAAGTAGCAACGACGCCAGCAAAGGGGTACAAAATGCAGTCAAGGCTGAAGAGCTGGAACCAGATCAAAAGAGCTCGGGTTCGTTTGCCAGAAAGTCTGATCTGGAAACAACTGTAGGAAGCACAGATGGCCTGGGCTCGTCGTGGCACAACTTCTCTTTGAGTAGTTCAGGATCTCCAAGGCCTGGCAGCATCTATGCTGGAAGTATTAAACATGAAGTAAGCAACCAGAGCTGTCTTACAACTGAGGCTGAGGACGATCGGTTCGCCAGTATGCTGCAATCCACTCAGAGAAACAATCAAAACTTGCAAGGTTTTTCCTCGGGTGTCGGTTCCCTGAGATCTGCTGTACCTGCCACTTCTTCCTCCAATACAAATAGTGATTCTGAGAAGTTTGATCTGATACAAGCTGGTTTAGAAACCTCGGCCACCGACGAGGATGTTGGCGTTCCGCTCAAACCGTCAGGGGCGGAAGGAGCAGCACAATCCATGTCCCGACTAACTCTCAGAACATCCTGCGGCTCCCTCAGCGGCAGTTTCAGTTCTCAGTCATCATGGGAGAAAATCTCGGTTGGCTCGAGCTCCCCCGATAGAAAGCCTTGCACGAAAAGCCTGCCAAAAGCAAGAAGCGTCCAAAGCAGCAAGTCATCAGAATCTGATGGAAGCTTCTGCCTTTTGGAAACCCTTGATTCAGAATCCGATCTTCCTGCTCATGATCCCACGCACAGAAACCAAACGTCTGGGTCACAATTGCCGCCGCCTCTGGAGAGTCTTCATTTTGACTACGCGAACGCCTTTGCAACGCCGCGGCCGAACCTCTCCCACTCAGATCCAGACCAGTGTGCTTCCACCGAAAACTCCACAGAGAGCTCATTTGAGATGGTGGAAGAGAACCAAAGTGAAGTCCCTACGACAGACGGAGCGCACGCTTCCCAGAGGACGAATCCCCTGTGCTACAGCTGCCTGAAGAGCCGCGCTACAGCTGGTGTTGCCCCTGAGAGCCGGTACGTGTTGTCGCAGCAGGATTACCAAGCTCTGCTGGCTGGAGTTTGTATGGACTGTCTGCTGAAGAGATTACACAGCGATCAGATCCATTTCAAGCTGAAGGAGCACAGAAGTGCCTATAGTAAGTTATTGTTGAACTTCAGCTTCATAGTCACTTTCAGCCAAGAAGCATTTCTAAGTTTCAACATTTGATTTATGGCATTTTTTTTTTCATTACCAAACGCTATATGCATGATTATATGGCAGCCGTTAACAAAGCACCGATTGCAAATCTGTGAATGTCGTCTGTTTTAGGCGCTCTTCATTTAAAGTTCTCCAAAGCCACGGGGCTGTGGACGGCCAGGGAGACCTGTGTTTACATTGGAGAGCCAATGGGCGAGCAGGGCAAGCAGAGAATGGCAATCTGGGTGACGTTTTTACACCAGGAGGAAAGGTTGAGCAGGTACGTGAATCTAGATTCCAGGCCTAATGAGCATAATGGCTTTGAGCAGCGCTTGAACTTTGTATTTATGTCCTCAGTTATGTGGGGAAAGATTACTTGGAGCCAAGAGGGATCCAGTTTCACTTGAAAGATGTGGAGAGGCAGATGACGGCCCAGCACTACGTGACTGAATTCAATAAGAGTCTTTATGACAAGGAGGTCATGGCTCAGATCTTCTTCATCCCCTCAGAAGCCCTGCTGGTGAGGCCAACAGTAGATGCTGCATTCATCAATAGCACTTTTATTAGGATGCTGCTTCAGAGGCAGAATGATGTGTTGGCTAGCCTTCAGCCCTCACAGAGTCATTCTGGTTGAAATTTGTTCCCCGGCACACGGTCCAGTTATTGGTTCACAGCCAGCAATAATCTCAGAATAGTTAGCGGGCCAATAATTGAGAACTTGGATTGAACTCATGGGAAGAGTTACACTTAAAAGAGTGTAATATGTACTCACAGACTATATTCATGTTTGGTTTGGTTGGCTCAGTTCAGTGAGTCATTTCCAAAACCAATTTCACAACTCAAAAGTTCTTATATACAGATTACAAATGAAGCAGAGTAAGAATACACATTACTTTCCGCTCTCTTAATAACATTGTTATATGCTAACATTCTCATAAATCAAACACAATTTGAGCAACATTTAAAATTATTATTTTTGGAGAACTTCACAGTTGAACTCCATATACTGAAATATACAATGTATAAATAGCTTATCTAGCTGTTCACTTCATCTGTGTCGATCTTCCCACATTAATAATGATATTTCTTAATCAATTGAATCTTTAAATCTCAACACTTTCTCATCTTATTCCCCTTCCTGTGAAAACACACAGTATAATATTCGTCATACAATTGTTGTATGCCTCTATGCTGTATTTGCTGCACTAAAAAAGAGCTTTACTTGTTTCCTATTTCCCCTTTTTTTTTTCTTACTTGAAACTAGATACTGAATGGAAATGAGATTGTGGGCTGTGTAACAGTAGAGCCCTACATGCTTGGAGACTTTGTCAAACTGACCAACAACACTTGGAAAAAAGACAAGAGTTTCCACGCCACGGAATACGGCCTTGCCTTCGGACACTTCACCTACCTGTTCTCCAACTGCCAGGAAGTGGTTGTAGACCTGCAAGGTGCGTCAGTACAGCTGATAACTGATCATTTTCCACACGGTGAAGGAAAATGTGTTGTTTTTTTTCCTTTATTGTAACTCTGAGAACATCACCCTATCAATTCACAGGCTGGGTGACTGCCAATGGCAAAGGGCTGACCTACCTCACTGACCCCCAGATCCACTCCACCAAGGCTCCCAAAGGGCCCGGAAACTTTGCAGCCAGAGGCCTGAAGTTCTTTCTGGAAGAGCAGCATGGGCCGGAGTGCAATGGCATTTGCCATCTGCTCACTCTTCCTCCTTTGGTCAGGCAGACGCAAGTTCAGCCTCAGAAACCTTGAGGGAGATGCCGATGTTGAATTTAGTCTAAATTAAGAGTAAGGTCAAAATGCTTGATGAGGTCAGTTTGCTGATGATTTTTCATCTCATCCTGGGAACCACAGGTAGTTTCTGTGCAAACGAAGGTGCACGCTCTTTGTTTATCTGGAAGGCATTTTATATACTGGATGAATGATTTTTTTGTTGTTGACTGAAGGACTACAGCATTTACAAAAGGTCAGTGCAAGTGGAAGACACGCAGACATCTCAAAATGTCTTGTGAAAAGCACGGGCAGAACAAGTTATTTGAAATATTCCGTTTTCAGGGACGAGACCGGATCAGTGTGTGTCCTCTGTGAACTGATGCACAGATCAGGGATGAAGGATTTCAAAGTCAGACGGATCTTCGCCAGCAGAACTTCATAGGAAGACCTTGTTGTTCAGCATTATGTTTGATGAACGTAAATCCTGCTTCTGCTTCAAAGTGGCAAATAAATGATAATGTTCTGTGTTTTTCTGCTTCCTGATTTTGTTACGGACTGGTGCGAGAGGACCCCAAGAAACAGAGGACGGAGACAGTACAAACGTGACTATAAGCTTTACTGGAATGTTCATCAGTCGAGTCACTATCCCGGAGCTGCGCACGGGTTACGGGGTGGCTGGAGCCCAACGAAAATATCTTGTTAAACAAAAAGACACAGCCAAAAGAACAAAGCAAATAAGCAAGCTCAAAATACAAACTCTAACAAAGGCAGATCCCAGGGATGAGGAGCGGCAGAAAGACGTTCTGTACGCAGGGACATGATCCATGAAAAATAGTCCGACTAGGAACGGCGGGCGGAGCAGGGCTTATGAAGGCCGGTCGTAATCAGCCTCAGGTGTGTCTGGGATGAGAGGCAGAAAACAGGTGTGAGTCGTAGGCCAATCAGCCAGTGCAGCCACATGACCCTCACAGATTTGTTTGGAAAGATCATTTCTCACATTTAAATGAAATGCGTGTTTCAGATGTAAAGTCCCCTCACTGTTGCACAACAGAATGGGGATGTGGTTCATTTGAGGCCAGCGAGATCCTGTAAGTTCTACAGGTCTTCTGTGACCTACGGTAAAGCAGCTGAAGCCGAATGAGTCAGATGTTTCTTGCTCTCCCTGAAGTCCATTAACCTTGTTAATGTTTGACATTGATAACCATTTGTTTAACATGCCATGATATGCAACAATACTGATAACGTTATTAATGCATGAGGTGTTTTATTTACTGATAATAATGAAGGGCGAAGTTTAATACCCTTTAAAATACACAAACTGTGATTACATGTTTGGAACCTTCACTTCCAAGTATTAGATCACAAGGTGAAAATCTATTGTTTTGTTTTTTTATCTACAACCTGGTGTCTATAAATGCTTTGCTGGAAGGACTTTGGACAATAGAAACAAAGAGGAAGTTAAAACCTGATTTTGGGAACTTTTGTTTTGATCAAGCAAGTGGTTTTATTTTATTTTATTTAAATTCACTCCTCCAATCTGTTTCTTCTTCTTTTTTTTTTTAAATGTAGCAATGATAAATGATTGATCAACAATTGACGTTTGGATGTTTGTCTTTTTGAAAGTCCAGTTCAGGCTTTACAAGCCTCCACCTGCAGTAAGTTAGTAACATAGCTCACCCACCCAGATACCCACTGCGGACGGAACCCTCCACCCATAAGTCACGAGTGAACACTGAGCATTTTCCACTGATCAGATAACATCTGGCTGTAATGGGAGGAGCTAACAGGAGCCTTTCACCTCCGCGTCTCTCGCCAGGTGTGTCAGGGTTGAAGCTAAACCCAGGAGGCCGGAGTTTCCCCTGGAGCCGCGGCGGCAGCTGTTTATAAGGGAGCGGCGCGCTGCTGCTCCGCCAGTCCGCCACTATTCAAGCATTGATCGGGAAAGAGGAGAGAGGAATCCAGAGACATGAGGCTTTTGGTCGTCTTGGGTTGTTTGCTGGCAGGCTGCCTTGCTCAGGGGCCTCAACCATGCAGTGAGTAAACAGAAAGAAAGTGATTTTGCCGTGGCAGATGTGCGCGTTATTCTTAATTCTGTCTTTTGTCACGCAGCGAGTCCTCCTCTTCTCACCGGCAAACTCAGCGTGGTGAGGTTTTTTTTTTTATTTTATTTTTTTCACGCGTATCGTGTTTGGCTTAACGTTTAACGCAAAAGAGGGTGACGCAAACTCAAATCCTGCTTCCTCCAGCTCACGCAGAATGAGAAGTTGTCCGCCTACGCCAAATACCTGTACGACGCACTGGGGGAGAGAATGCGTTTTTATGAGATCGGCACCTACGACAACAAGTCATTCACATATGACGCCCTTTTGCTCTACAAACAGGTGATCAAAGCAGTCAATGCTTAATCTACTAACAATAATAATAATAATAATATAGAATATAAGCCTCCTTCTTTTGCACTTTTGTAATACAAGTCAACTCATTCCTTGACTTTCACCCAATCAGGCTGTCATGTATGAGATTCATGACCACAATAAGACCTGCAAGAAGCTGCCCCTGAAGGGAGAATTCCACCCAATGAAAGTCCCAGACGACGCATCTCTGTTGGGGCAGGTCGTCCTCGGAAGCTCATCCGGACCTGGCCAGGGAGTCCTTGTCAACACGTGGGCTGGAGAGCTGCCCGAGAGTGGAGGTTAGCGAGCACCTAATGGCGAGGGAGTCCCACGCATCCACACCGCAACATTCACGTGTTCCTTTTGTCCTCTGCGCTCACAGGGAAGTACATGGCCACAGTCACCGAATTCGGATGCATTCCCGTCAGCAGTTTCGTCCACACCGAGAAGTTTGGATGGGTCGTTTCCAGGTTCGTTCACGATCCCTACGGGGCAGCAGAACTTTTGGAATTAGATATATTGCTACACATTTTTATTTGGCTCTCTTCCTGTTTCTAGTCTCTTCGACAACACCATCGGGATTACTGACCCTGATTTGCTCAACCCCCCGTCCTTCTGCCTAGACAAGGTTTCTGAGAGTGACGGGGAGGCAGTCGACTTCCTCAGCTTGTTCCAAAAGATGCGCTGAAGGCCTCCAATAACTCGTTTCACTCGTCTTTCACCAGAGCATCATGACGTCAGACCAAAATGTGCAGAACTGCATGTATTTTGAGAAAATGATCATTTGTGGGGCTTTAATGCGCAGTTGGGAATTTTCTACTGCTCAGGATCAGTCATAATAATAAATATCTTCATTGCTACCCACTCGCTTTTCTCCGCAAAGATGTTTTGTCCAATGTGACCGAAAAATGTGTCACAATTTCATTGTCGATTTAATATGGTGCTGATGGAGTTATAGTGACTTGATTGCGTCATAAGGAAGTGAATTAGAGAGTTTGACATTTGACGTGAAAATAAATATTGTCATTCATTCTTATATTGGATTTAAAAGACAAACACACACGCACAGACACAGAAAGTTAGAGATTCCAGCGTACTAAAAATGCTAAAGGTCACTCACGCATGCCAATAAATCAAATTTAGTATTATTTGTACAAAGAGTCATAAACATAACTGTTGCAACACTCTGAACTTTCCTCTTTCCTGACTTCCTATTGTCCTGGAGGCTAAAGTAAAACCACAGACGAGCAAATGGAACAAACTTCTGAATACGCAATGCGACGTGGGTTTTTTTTTTAACATGGAATGGTACCTTTTTATATATTCCTGAACATTAAGCTGTACTTCTGATTGTTTTCATGACATTAATTAAAGAAAATATGCACCGGGAATGAATTTGACCTGTTTAAGTTCATTATTCCTTTTTTTTCCAGCCTCCAGACTTGATGATCACTTATTAGAGGCACTTTGGTGAATAATGTTTGTGTTTACAGTTTGCTCAGATGAGCATGGAGCTGGCACGAAATTGAAAACAATGACAGATCAGATCATGGCATAGTTGCAATGCTCTCCTGAGAACCTTGGGTTCTCCTATTTTTTCTTGTGGATACTGTTGACATGTAGAACTGACATACTTTGGCTGGTCATCGTGAAGAATCAAACAAAAAACTATTTTGGGGAAATCCGAGTCTACATGAGGGAACAAGAAGTTGCAATGTCATGTTGTGCACTGTAGCATGTGACTCAGTGAATGTGCCCTCCTGCTCTCTAACCTGTTCATCTGCATGCTTGTGCTGCTTCAGATAGAAAAGAATAGATCAGGTGAGTGCACGCACATGACAAGGAAAAAGTTACAGGAAGTAGCTGATTCCTCACATGATCACTTTTTTGAGGTTATTTTTATTCCTGGCAACCTGTCAAAGTTTCTGTTCTCATTTTCTGTCTACACACTTCCGATACTGCATCAGGGGTGAATCCCACAAGCACTAAAACACGCACCTTTAATGGCATTTCAGGTTCTGACCAATCACAAAATGGTCACAATCTAATCTTCTGTAACGGTGTTGGAAAAAATACTTCAGTAAGAATATTATGTCAGTGAAGCTGACATTTGGATAAAAAAGTGTCTCCACTTGAATCATTTTATCCTTTCAGGCATTGCTGTGAAATGTTTCCCTAATTAGTATATGTATTATTGAGTCAATGCAAAAATCATGATTTGTGAGGTCCCAGTGTCTCTGCTGTTTGAACTCTGACCACCAAAATCCATTTATCCTCCTCTCCAACTGAAAAATCCTGTAACTTATTTATCGGGTTTTATCTTGAGCCAAGGTTGAATCAATTAAATTCTGATCTGAGATTTGGGCATCGATTCTGGATCACTTTATCATTTTAGTCAGCACTGCTTTCTTCTGTTTTTCTTTTACGATTTCTCTAACGCCATCAAAAAAGCCAGTTTGTCACAGCAGTACGAGTTTAAGAAGTAAAACTAAAAATAAACACAAATGCAATTATATTTTTGCGGATGTAGTACGGTTCTCTGGCCACTAGATGACAATGTCTATGTATGCCATTATGAAAGAGTGAGACATATAATTGGGGCTAAATATTGTTTTCTCATTGACATCTGGATCAAATAAAACAATGACAACATTTTTATTGAAATTATTTTACATTACAAAATCAACATTCTAAATGTCCAGAGAGGACTGGCCGAGGAGTTATGTGATAACAGTAGTAACACATTCCCCCGAGCTGCCCGACATCCCGCACGCCGACGTTAGCCATCACCCCCTGGTTCCGTGCCTCAGCCTCCAGCCACAACAGCCTGGCATCTGGGTCCTCATCAGAGAACTGGAGTAGAGATCCTGAGCTCCGCAGCACCTTCAAACACTGCTTCAGCACCAAACAGGCCTTCCCTTTGCCTTCCTTAGATCTCAACAAGGCATCGGTGGTGCCTTTGTCAACAATAAGATCCACACTCCCAGAACCAAAGTATTTTTGAAGCTGTGTGCAATCCAGCTCAACAAACTCAATCCGGGAAGAAAGACTACGCGGTTCGACAGCTTCGGCTTGGATGTGTTCCTGCATTAGTCGCACAGCTACGGGGGAAATATCAGCACATGTGACCAAAACCGGGAGAGGCGAATGTCTGTAAATGCAGGGTCCGAGAGCAGAAATGCCGCAGCCCATGTCTACGACTCGGAGCAGAGCATCGGGGTGAGGGCTGCTCTGCAAAAGTGGCATAATGAAGTCTCGGATGGTACGAAAGCCAAAGAACCACTCGAAGTTCTTAAAGGTTATTCTGTTGCTGCTCTCGGCATAGAAGCGGTCCCAGGTTGCTTTCTTATCCATGTTTTCTATCAGCTGATCTGGAAAGAAATACAAAAATATTAGTATTATTATATTAAGAGAATGTAAGCAGTAAAACATAGATGGTACTAGAAGAAGTCAAAATTCCTGCAGGTCATATGCGTGTTTGAGCCGACACAGAACGCTCTCTGAAATAAGAAGTGTACAAATTAACACAAGTTCATTCCTTTTATCCTGAGTAAGTAAAAAATAAAATAATGTTGCAATTCAAATATATTTTATTGTTTTAAATTGTATAGCTCAACCCTTTAGTAGTGAAAGTTTCTAACGTTATATTTAACTATTGTAATTATCATCACTTGATAATTTATTCATTAATTCCTTTATTCAAGTTTGGAGCCCCGTCCTCGTGAATTTCCTGCAAACAAATACAACTACGGTGGCCCTGAAGTGCAAATCACTACAACGCGCAACACACTGGGTACACAACATTGTTGTAGTTTGTGCTACTCAACACCCCCTGCAACGGTACTACAACAATAAATACAGCAATAACACTGAGACGGGTTCAAAGGTTAACATAGTCCTATTTAGTAACCAAAAAGTACCTGAATGAATGTAACACCAAAGTAAAGTAAGCTCACGTCACCACTGTGCTGTAGCTGGCTAGCTAGCTAGCTAATAGACTCATCTTACTGGTGTAGCTGGCTAGCTAGCTAGCTAATAGACTCATCTTACTGGTAAACATTCCAGCAAATATGACTAATGTCTGAAACTCGACAATACGACGTGGTTTAAACGTACTAGTGAGAGATGAGTGATTCCGTACGCTCGCTGCAGATATCCTCCTGCTTGTCAAAGACAACGACTTCAAAAACGTAGCCATTTTCCATACATAGTAGTTTCCTGCTGTCGAATCTTCACTCTGCGAAGAGCTCTCACTCTATTCACGCTTTGAGGTACCGAAAGCACAGTACTTACGAACCCTCACTTCTTTAATAGCAGCGCCTATGTCTAGGAAAACGGTAACGAGGTTCTGTTAGTGTAAGAGACGATCTTCGGTTAGTCAGCAGTGATGCCGACTGCGCATGCGTGAGAGCAGGTACCCTAGTACATTGTCAAGTTTTGCTTGTAGTGTTTTGTATTTGTTATATATGTAAATGAGTTTTTATTGGCTTGGTGGTTTTCCTGTTACGAGGATTAATTAAAGTTTTAGGTCTGATTTCCTGGCATCTTTTGTGAATGTGGATTTACAATTTATTGAAGGGCTGATTGAAGATCATCAAACAGATGTGGACTACGCATAATTTTTCACTTTCTCATGATGTTTTGTGAGTTCCAGTTCTGACAGTTAAATTATATCACCTCTTAGTCACTTTGCCAAATGCCTTCAGAAATGGCATAACATAAAAACTGTGGATGTTAAAGGGAAAAGCCAATTAATTTTAATTTTAAAAGTGTGGAAACGAGCAGATATTGTTAGGCGTCGTTTCAGATCACTTTAGTGGAAATGAACGCTATGACGTTTCTCGATAAATTAACCCATAAAATATTAATATGATTAACTTGCGGGCCTAAACTCATCCTGGCTGAACAAAATCCTGACACGCACTAAGATGTAAATCCCTTTAATAAAACTCAATAACAGGCAATGTAACAAAGGAAAAGAATCCAACAGAGAGCAAGTAGATAACATTTACAACCACAAAAGAAAAAAAAAAAACCTGTACAGCTCTAAACATCTGGAGTCATTTCTATTATTCAAAACATTTTTTTTTATTAACCATTTGATGATGACTTGGGGGGGGGAAGGGAGGCATGTAAATGAGATTTTCTTTTTATATTCTTCAAATACAAGAGTGTAACCTCATACACAGATGTATGCTTCATCAGCGCGGCTGCTCAGCTTATGTCGTCGCCCACTGTTGTCGTGCAGCAGCAGCAGCAGCAGCAGCAGCAGGAGGTGGTGACCTGTGGCATGGAGCGCTATTTGTACAAGATGTCGTAATGGCCAGGTCTATACAGGAGGAAAATGCGTGGGTCTCCGCCTTCAGGGAAGACGTGGTGATTGACTGTTCCTCCTTCGCCTCTGTCCATGTACTCCACCAGGATAGACACATCCAGGGCCTGGGCTAAGGCGATGATGTGAATGTGGTCACTTTCTTTAGACATTGGCTCCACCTCCTTCAAAAGAGGAAGAAGAAGAAAAAAAAAATGTTATCCCCCTCACCATTTTGATCTCTCATTTTTCTATGCATGTCTGACTCATCGCTGTGAGATGTTTTTTGACTCCTTCCAAGGTGGTGAGAATCTTCGAAGTTAAATGTACTTTAGCACAGACCGACTACTTTGGAAGACAAGCAGACAGTTTGTGTTTTTCACCAATATAAAAAGGTCATCCAGGTGAACATTCGATAGGACCCACCTGCTGACAGAACTCCTTGACAGAACGCTTTCCCTCAATGAAGTGCTGAAAGAAGTTATGCTCTCGCTGCAGGTAGCCAGAGGTGAGCAGCCGCAGGTACACGACCACGTAGTCCGACACGTTCTGGTCGTTGAAGGAGGCGAGCACTTCCTGCAGGCTTGGCTGTTTCTCGCACAATTCGATCAGTTCCATGAACTAGAAGGAAATTAAGTCCACATTATTAGATTGCAACTTTAGACCAATCCAAAAATAAGATTTTTTTTGGGGGGACTTTGATGTGCAGGAAACTCACAGTATTGTGAAAGTCTTCGATGGTAAACTCAGTGAATCCTTCGTTAACCAAGTCCAGTTTGCTTTTAGATGCAACTGCTTTGAACCTAAAGAGAAAATAAAATAAAATAAAAAATATTCAACAATAAAGAAGCTATTTTAACTAAACTATTCTAACCAGCCCGGACACAGGAGAAATTCTGTTTTTGTTACTATATGTTACTAACAAACAAATCAATGTAAAAATATTAGCTAAAACAAGTCATATGATAAGAATACATGTTCAACCACTCATCATTGTGACACTCACTTCTGAAGCTCTTTACTGTCATCAAGCAGGGACTCGAGATGTGCGAAGCCGAAGGCTCTATAGAAGCAGTTCCCATCTGGCCGCGTCTTACGAATATACGAGTATTTTTTGTATAGGTCCTGTATTAACAAACAGAAAAGGAATTCCACGGAGTAAAAAATAAAAAAATGAAACAAAACCTCTGCAAAATATGAGCAGCAGACGCTTTTGTCATGTAAAGCAGTAGATGGAACGACACCCTGGACTGTGGAGCAGACGCACCGTGCTGCAGGCGCAGTAGCCACGGCTCAGGTGACGTGCATCCACTGACCTTGATCTTGAGCTGGTAAACCGTGTCGTCATTGGAGTACTCCCTCTGCAGCACCGACAGGTCCTGTCTGCCTGACACTAAAGGGTTGCTGTTGGCTATCTGGACACCCACCACAAAGAAATTCAGGTCTGTGAGCAACGTCGCCGAGTTGTTCCTTCAGTGTTGACAAATCTTTTGATTGCCACACGCAAAATTCAGGTATGGCTGAACTGAATAAAAGCAGCAGATTTGGTGTTAGCGGACGCTTATGAGGGTCAGCTGTGCCACGTAAATTAACTCACTTAAACCTAGAGCCTGTTTAGAAGCAGAATAATAGCTCGTAAACGTTGCGTTACCGAACAAAAAACCAAATTCCCCTCGCCAATACAGAGACTTCTTACCTCCTGTTGAATTCTGTCCTGTTGTGCGATTATGGCCTCATCGTACGCAAGGCAGTTAACTCCTGTAAGAGGCATTGGACAGACTGATCAGGCGTAAAAAGTCCAAATGGAGACAGGCCGTCACGATAGAGCTTGTACAAGGTCAGAGATGATTGCATTAGATAAATCGCAATGGAATATGCCATTTGGATTTAGAAATCTGAAACAAATCTGTCTGCCATGAGACCACTGGCAGGCCGTCTACTTGTCCAAAAACTGTATCGGCCAAAATCGGAATCAGCAGGTCAGGCTTTTTAAAAGATCGGTGATCGGCCTGAAAATTGTAATCGGTGCTCCCCTACAAATTTTAATAATAATATACAGTTGCAGACAGAGCTGTAAGTGTGCATAAAAACTAACCCAATGTGTTACTGCGGAACCCAGTGTTGCAGGGGTTACCTGCTTATACACAACTAAACAATTGTAATAACAAGACACTACTTTTAACCATTACTGCAGTCTCAGATTTATTCAAGTCCTTTACGAAAAGCATCTCCAGTACTTGATAGAATCCCTTTGAATGCCACGATCTGCTGCAAGCATGATGCAGAGTTGATCACCAGCTTCAGGCAGAATTCAAAACGATGGTTTGGCACCAGATCCTTTTAGAGTCTGTTCTGCTACACAACCCAGGTCGTGGAACAGCCTGTACTGACACGACGTGGCCCTGATGTCAGCGTAATCTGATATCAAGCATGTTTATCCGCTTGACTGTGTTGGATAAAATAAAGTTCGATATATATATAAAATGGATATAATGTTACAACATTCTTGAAGACAATTTTTTCATTTTTGTTGTTGTTGCTTATATCCGCTGTCATCTCAAGGAACTATCACTATCAACCTATTTAACACCAGCTGCATTAAAAGCAAGTCGGTTACACTTCGTTAGCTCGACCTGTGTGCGTAAACAAAACACATTCTAGCCACGATGAATAACGTCGTTTAGATGACCAAATTTGGTCTTTTCAGTCTTTGATATTAAGCGTATACACTTAATGTTTCTCACAGTCACAAACCCCGAGAATGTCACCGAATGTTGCTCCGTCGGTAACTACATTTAACAGGCGTTTTTCTTTGTGTAGCGACGTCGAGCTAACATTAGCCAGTGAGCTCTATGGCCTCTGCCTCCGTTATCGCCGCGGCTCAGCCGTCTGTCATGGAACGAGCAACGGCTGAAAGACCAAGACGCAACTCGTATGGATGATGGCTTCACCCGCGAGAAGACTCAATGCGCAATTTGTAAAAAATATATAGTTTGTGACTGTTTACGCACCCTCCGTATCTCTCTGTGATGATTCCTGCCGTTCTTCCGCCATCTTACCCTCCATTAGCCTTCTATGTTATTTCTTCTTCGATTTTTGAGATCACGTAAACTAGACACTGCGATTGCTCGTTGCTGCCCCCTACTGGTTTGTTCTAATACGACAATTCCGCAGCAAGCTACGAAGGGAAAATGCTGCCCTCCAATATGTCCCTTGTGTTCCCACTTTAGGAATAGGTGTGTTTTACGCATTATGTGTTACCCTATTTATATGTTTAGGTATTTAACATGTATAAATTCTGTCCCAATAAATCCGGTCCATTTTCTTTTTCTAATTATAGAAAAGGAAGACATGCCTAAATCTGATATGTTGGAAAGCAATGACGCACAGCTTTCAGGACTCGTACATTGCACGTAGTCATCTCTATGGTTACCAATGATTCTGAAACAAGGAGCTGAGACAGCGGGACCTAGTCCTGGTCATGATGACATCATCCCTTTAGTTGGAGAACAAATGCAAAAATACACCTTTCAAGGGGGGCAGAAACGGAGATAGTCATCACGACTCTCTCCGGATCAATCCCCACCTCCCCTTTTTTTGTCCACCTACATTGTACATATTATGTGTCTTTTTAATTTATTGTTATTTTGCATCTGTGGAGTAATTTATTTTTAGTTTTATTGGTATTGTTAAATGTTGATGATTTATGTACGAAGGACTTTCAACGGAAACAAGACCGCAAGGGCTTTTTTGAAATGCTCCTCTTAGACAGGATGTTTGACTGTACTTGTACTGTAATACATGCTATTGTTTGACAGTACTTGTACTGTAATACATGCTACTGTTTGACTGTATACTTGTACTCTAACATTCTATCTTATAAATATATCCATCATCATCATCATGACTTTATTGTGCTCAGTGTACTTATTGTACTCTATAAGAAAATCAACACTATGGTCCATCGTCTCTGTCCTGACCAGAACTCCAGTATAATTTCCGGGTTAACCTTTGTTTTCCAGGAGCAGACTGTAAGCAGATTCATCTTTTGTTTTGGTCTCATCTGTTCACCACATGGCACACAGGAAGGCTGTAAAAAAATGTAATAAACACAAGTGCTCTTGAAAAAGTAGATGCCTTTCATCCCAACTGATGATGATGGAGGCATGCACTTAGTGGCTTTCATTTTATATACCATTTGCATACAAATGGAACATTCTCTGCCTAATTCCAGTGTTATTTGCTACCATTTTAGATGAGCTTCCTCCTTTGGCATGATCTCATTAATTATACACTTCCATGTCAAATTTATGAACTTATTTATTAAAAAAAGTACCTTAAAAAACAGCGTCAGATTTTTTTTGTATGTCCATTAAACAAGGATTGGGTGTGTCTTATTTAAGATTACTACTTGACATTCTCCCTTTGTGATGAACTGTTGCAGGAGGCATAATGATATTCTCCTGATAACACACACACACACACACACACACACACAAAAACATGCACATTTATTTCACACCATCAGTAGAAGCTCATACCCAGTCATAACCCTCAAAATAAAAGAAAATCCAGCTCAAGCCATCCAAAATCACATAGCAAGCTTTCATAGCATTGCAGCTTTTAGGCTCATTTCCAGAAGTACACACCAGGGGGCGCTGTCCGCAACAAATTCAACGTACATTCAAAGCGTAATACCTTGAGCGTGCTGCTCATCTATCTGCTGGGCGCCAGCAAAAACTGTCCCAGCACCCTCTAAAATTCATATTAGTAAGGTGGATGTCTTTAACATTTGTGCTAGAAGAAATAGCACAGAAATCACAGAAGGTGACAAAACGGGAGAGAACAAAATAATACTTCATATTTGCCAAAAGAGCAAAAGTATCCCTTTTGTGCGTAGTTTCCCACATAAGGATCGTAATGTGTATGTTTGATTTTACCACATTATTTACAGTATCTAACAGTTTATCTCAAGTTCCTCTCTGCTCCATGTGTGGAAGTTCTGTTCTCTGCATGATCTGAATGTAAAAGTCCAGAAAAGTATCCACATCAAGAAATGCAACAACATCGTTACAAAATGTAAAAAGAAAAAAAAAAGTACAAAAAGCAAAGTATTTTACAAGCATTTGGCCATTTTTCCGGCTTTCGTCTCACCTTGTCTGTTTGTGCATATACACAAGTAAGGTTGTCACAATCAGGTAACATTCATGCAAAGCTAGTATTTTAAAAAAAGTAAACTGATACCAAAGTCAGAAGAGAGCAAAAGTTATATGCATATGAAAATAGAACATCTTTTCTTTATTTAAATTAACAACCTACACATTGTGCACGACAGAGAATCAGACTGTACATCAGTGTACTGTATGTTTTTTCCCCCACTACTTAAAAAAGAAAAGAAGAAAAACCACAATGTGTATAATTCCTTTAAGAACCATAATACACAACACTTTAGCATGTTTATTCAGGTTGTATGTGTAAAACTGTGCTGTCAGCTTTCATCTTTGCAACCCAAGAGCAATGACTATTAGGAAATGGAAGGCAGTAAGTTATATTGCATTTCTTGTGGGTATTACTTGATGAGTAAATTATATAAAACAACCTTTAAAAAACCCTTACTAAGAAATTTCTTAGTAAGGGTAATTTATTTGTACATATCTACAAAATGCCAAATGACTAAAGAAATCGTTTCTTTTTTCATGTGAGGATTTCCCTGATCCAGAACGTCTCAGCGCTTCAGGCAAATCGCAAAGGACAGTGAAGCAATATGGAGGTATGCTTGTTGCAGGCGTGGTAAGAGTGGAGAGAGCTCATCGTTTGGATCGCATCCCAAACTGTGTTGTGTAAGCGAACTTTACGCAGGTACAGCTACTGACACACTCAACAGCGCTGTAGAAAACTCCTCACCTAGGCAGAGATGTCTTGCAATCTACTTTCCAAATGGACCAACATTCCCACAGTATTGTCTTCTTCTTCTTCTTCTTCTTTTTCTTCTTCTTCTTCTGCATTTCCTGAGTATCTACTGTTCATGTTCTTTACTGCCCTCTTCCTACGCAGAAGACGCAGCTGCCGTTTGGAGCAATAGATGCTGTCCCGTGATTGATGAGCAAGAAATGACACCTGCAAATACTGTTGTGCATGCCCTG
Organism: Brachionichthys hirsutus; assembly: GCF_040956055.1. NCBI lineage: Eukaryota > Metazoa > Chordata > Actinopteri > Lophiiformes > Brachionichthyidae > Brachionichthys > Brachionichthys hirsutus. The sequence goes on along the minus strand of NW_027180678.1, from coordinate 18,930 downwards.
GACTATTGGGGTATTGTTTTCTTGGGTTGCGACGGTAATCCGGGGAGGTCACAAAACAATTCAGGCAAAATTCCAACGTGACCAGTAAATAAACCGAAGCAGATTTGACCCTTAGAGTCTTCGTTGCGTGCCCCGTGTCTCCACTTACAAGGAAGATGGATCATGGAGGTCAAGGGTTTTCTCGGCGGTGCTATCCATGCTTGAACCTCCTCCGAGTCAGTCTTCTTCCTACACTATCTGGGCCTTGTGAATCGTGGAGGCGTGTGGACCAACCACCGGCATGGGCCGGGGTTTGGGTCTGATTGTGCTGTTGTTATGGCGATACCTCCGTGCGCTGTTGGCGTCGGACACCTGGGAACTGTTGGTCTCGCTGTCCTGGTCGTCAGGATGCTCCTGACTGGCCGGACCCCCCAAACCTTCATCCACTTCATCCTCATCATCTGTTACCGGTGGGTAGCGGCAGCTCAGCGGAGGGAGCTGGTGGCTCTTGGTGACACTTTCCGGCAGCGAGCTCCCGTCTGATGGGATGATGGCGTTGCCGTTTAGCTGCCTTATGTCAGTGGACTGCACAATCGGGAATGGCGATGGCAGGAGAGGAGGGTGTAAACGAGATTCCTGCTGCAAAGACACAACACAGACTCCTTTATTGCATCACCACGAGATCAGTATGCAATGGGGGGGGACACGCCACTATTTGGGGAGATTAGGCTTTGACTTGAGAAACAAATACGCGAACTCACCAGAGATATTGTGCTGTTTCTCACATACATTTCCACTCGTTGTCGGTTCTCCTCTTCCCTGTCGAGGAGCCTGTCTCTCCCCCTGCGTGAGTTGTTGTGCAGGACTGGTCTGCCCAGGTAGTCAAACCCTCCCACTCCTCCTCCCCGTCCTCCGGAGATAGTTGATCGGCTGTCATGGCACATAGCCTGTTCCTGTCAGGGCAAGAAAAGGCATCGATCAGCGTTCACACGTCCCGTCCCCCCTGCATGTTGAGATGCACAGATTGTCATGTTGGGCTGGCACTAGTCATAAAACGAGGGGATTTTAGTAATAGCAGAATTTAAATGAATCAGTCAGAGGCGTCTTATCTACGTTGGATCCTGTACGTTTTGAAACGTGTTTGATTTCTACTTTGTTTTTTTGGATGGATTAAATAATCCAGTCATAAAGTGCCGGCATTTGGTTCCTGCTACCTTTGGAAGGCGCAAGGTGTGCGTGCAGACACACCTTTTCCAGTATATCCTGGGCTAAGCTAACCTGCTGCTGACTATCACTATTTATGTTTTAAGTCAGTCAAATAAACCAATCGGATAGTTTCTCCAGAATGTCTTATCACTGGTAGTAGCACAAGAATTAACACAGCGGAATGGCTCATAGGCATATGCAGCACACAATAGGGCCTAGCTGCATCATTAATGATCAATATCTGAGACACTCCACATTCAGATTTGTTAAAGGTCAGAACTTGCGTGTAAAAATAGATCGCTATGTAAACTGACCCCAAGGGATGACATGCTGGTCCTTATGGTTCCCTCCACCCTCAGAGGGATGTTCTCCTCCGTCTGCAATCAAAAAGAAGCATAGAGCTGATTTAGACGGAAAAGGACGCACTCACACTTTGCTAAAATCCCTAAATCCTAAAAAAAAAATTTTTTTTAGAGCAGCTAACATCTTGTCTGTAAACGCATTACTTGTTATCCACGAAAGGCAAATAAAGCAGATACTGGCATTCGGCAGTCGCTGCTAACCGAGGATGGTTTTTTCATCACAATGTATTTAGAGCAATGCTTGAACACGTGGGGAAGGAATGCACAGAACAGAAACAGTCGATTGATTGTGATCAACGGTGTCACAAAGTCTGACGGGTCTGAATCAGGTCATGCGGACACGACGACGATGATGATGATGATGATGATGAAGCTGCAGTGGGACATTATTTTCAGTGTGAAGAGATCGTACCGCTCCTCTGGGATCTGTGCTGACAGAGTTGATCCTCTTGAAAGAAGCTTGCCTGGAGAGGGTGCTTATTTCCTCCCTGAAACCCAAGAGATGGGGGGGGGGGGGGGGGGTTAGGTTCCATATCTTAACTCTTATTCTGCACATCTCGCACACACTCTCGTTTATTGACAGGTCCTAATAATTTCTGCTCCTTTTATTCCGATACGCTCTCCTGATTGGCTCCCTTCCCCAGTTTTTCCACTTCTCTCCTCAGATCTTTTCTATGAATTTAAGCATTTTCCCAGCATACTTCTTCTCAGTCAGCTCCCTCTCCAGTTTCTTGTTCTTGCGCTTGTGGTGACAAGTGACGGTGATGATGATGACGAGCATGAGGACGAGGAGCCCACTGGCCACTCCCCCCACAATGATCATGAGCATATTTTCAGCCATTTTTTGCTGCCCGGGGAATTCTGCATGGAGAGTCAGTAGGAACACAGAGTCAGGTAAATGCTTCCGTTGCATTCATGACATTAGTCTGACTGTCCTCTACCTAGCACACCAATCTCCATGGCCGCCTTCGCCTCTCCCACTTTATTCTTGGCCACACACTGGTAGGTGCCTCCGTCCGACATGCTTATGGGTCGCCCAAAAGCCAGAGTTCCATTCGGGTGGAGGGTCACGCCCTCTGGCAGCTCTCCACCCAGTCTGCAACAAAATGACATTAAAGCACCGTTTTAGACCAAACGGTGAGCATTTCCTCTCAATGTTTAAAGAGCATGTTGTACATAATTCAACTCTCCCCCCACATCCCAGCCGAAACTTTTCAAATCCTCGCCGCTTTTGATTGATGCGAAATATTACCGTGCTTTTATTGACTAGTTGTTATAGAAGACAATTTAGTGGGGGGAAATCAGTTCGTCGACTGTTCTCACCCTTTTTCTTCAACTCCTTTAAAACAAAGAAGCACAGTTCATAAAATGACGCTCGTAATGCTCCTGTTTTATGTAAGTACAACAAGATTATTACAGGTTTAAGCAGAATGAACTAGTCTCAACCTAATGAAATTGAGTTGAAGGAGTTGAACTGCCCAAAAAATGCTGCAGTTTTCCCCTTCATTCGACACATTTCTATTTTCTCATCTCATCTCAAACTGACCGGAGACATCAAACACACCACGGTTTCCATGTTTCATGCGATTCTTTCTTTAACATTTTTTGGTTGCTTTTGACATATTTATGGCACATTTATTTCTCAGCACACATTAAATCGTGTCCCTCGGTTGACTGAGAGCGGCGAGGTGCTGTCATTCCTGCCTGCGTGAGTCAGAGAGCGTGTTTTCGAGGAGAGCCTCAGCCTCGTTGTTTTGAGTGTATTCAAATTAATCTACGTGAGCAAACCTGACCTCATTACTGTGAACTCTACCAAACCCACATTGGCCCAGAAATACTGGTTGTATTAATTATTATAGGAACATATGTATTAATACACGCCTAAGCCTAACCTTTACACCGCTCCCAACACAGCCGTGCTGTTTTCATCGCTAGCAGGAAACTGTCCGCATTTCATATAGTCGACAGGTTCGTCCTGCTCTTGTTGCTCCAACCCCGCCCCCCCCCCCCACCAGATCACCACTCCCCTGATTGCCACTGGCTTTTCCCTTTCCCTTTTTTTCCCTCTCACCCCCCCCTCGTCCTCCCTCCCTCGTGTGAAACTGTCTGAGCTGTCTCCACTCTGCACAAGCTGCAACAGGACACTGTGACAGCAGATATTACTTCACCTGATGCCAGTTATTGACAAAGCCAGCAGGTTTTACTGCTGCTGCTGAACACGCATGCTCATGTGTGTGTGTTTTCATGTGAAACACAAGCATTAGTAAGTCGAGGTTTATTGTAACAAGTGAAAAAGAGTGGTGTGTGTGTGTGTGTGTGTGTGCATGTGTGTATACATGCTAATGAGTGTGTGTTTGCAGGGATGGCATGTGTCTGGTGAGCCTTCCAACAGCTTAAGGTGTGTTTCTGTGACTAACAGCAAGCAGCATGTCCATCATCATCTGGCATTAACACCCCACTAAACATTTTAATTGTGTCTCTGTACATTTCAGACGTACCTCAGTTCCAGCTACGTGAGAGGAATTTCCCAAACTGTCACTTCTCTTAAGATGATGGGAGCCCCAGTCACCTTTGTGTGACTTATATGTTTTCATTTCTTTCACAAGCCAAATAGAATGCCCCACCCTGGTAATGTCTTAATGTGCCAAAGGAGAGAGCTTAAAGGTGACAGCAGGCACCAGAAGTTGGACATGTCAGCCAATCACTGATCTGGGATTAAATAAATATTAGACTGTGGCCCCTGAGTATTTTTTCCCCCCTCCTCCTTGCATTTTCCATAATAATCACTTCCACTTGAGCGTGTGCATAAAACTATCTCCATCCACAGACTCATGATAACATTTTCTGAAAACTTCTCTGAATGCAGTAACTACAAATGTAAAAAAAAATAAAAAGTTACCACGTAAAACAATCACACAGACAGCAGCATGTAAACCGATCCATTCGTTCGATTCCGCACATTCAGTTCAGTGTGATACACCCAAGAGTGACAAACCCATCCGAGCCTCATGGTGAACTCATCACTGGTGAACTCATGTCAAAACAGCTATTGATTTACCAGAAGGGTAACGGTGACCAGACACGTCAGACAGTTAGTCACGGGAGTGCCAGACAGCCGGAGAGGAGGGTGGGTCCTACCGTACCTGCTCCATGTGAAGCTATGTGGTTTGGGGTTTCCTCCGCTCACACACACCAGGGCAGCGTTTTCCAAGCCCACGCTCCAGTCTCCATTGTATCCGGACACTTCTGCATGGGGAGGGACTGAGAGAAAGAACAAGAATTCACCAGCTTTGTTCCATTCAGGCAAGCGAGGGCTAAATTAGGCGTTAAACACGGAACAAGAAAAAACAGGCTCAAATGGAGCTGTGGGCGAGAGTTCAGACAATTAGCTCACAAAATTTTCATTTTCCAGTTTTCCAATTTGTCCATGTGTTATTTTTTTATTTTTTGTTATGGTCTTTTTTGCTGTGACACGTTGATTTAATGCATGTTACATGTGCAGGACTTTTTGATTACTCACAGTGCACCACCAGATTGTTTTTGAGCCTTCGAGGAGCATCTAAAGTCGGATGCCACACCAGACAGTCCAGCTTCTTGCCGTTCATGCTCCTCAGAGGGTGCAGGGAGTACTGGGAGGCGACCACGCCGTTGTCTGAGGTGCGATTGACGGACTGACCGTTCAGGTCAGAGTCCCAGGAGAGGCGGGGAGGTGGGCGGGCTACAGAGCGGCACGAGGCGACCTGGCGGTAGGACTGTCCCTCCACCAGAATCACGGGATCCAGGGAAGAGATGGGGATGGCTGGAGTGGGGATTGGTGCAATAGTTGTTCAGAGTGACAAAAATGATGATAAGAAACATGCAGGCATGTTAGACTCACTCCACACGATGAGCGACATCCCACTGTCAAAATTGCCTAAAGGGAAGGTGCTGATGCGGCACTCGTAGCGCCCCTCATCAGAGACATCGGTGCTCAAGATGACCAGAGACGAGTCCACGATGGGGTCGCTGTTCATGAAGTGCACTCGTCGAGACCACGCCCCAAACGCTGCAAACAGGGGCGAGGGAGGCAGATAGAGCATGAGGAAGAGAGAGAGTTAAAAGAGCAGGTGAGGAAGAACGTGACACAAAAACATTGAATACAGTAAGTTCAGGAAAAGCCTCGGGGAGTCTTTTGTCACGTTCTATTCCCCGTACATGACTGCAACCTTGGAATTACATTTGCATTGCGCACATACAGTTTCATCTGGGGCGTCTCATTGGGCGTGAGCACGAGATTCCAAATCAGCACAAAATGAGCCACGGGGCAGGGTCTTGACCTTTTTTAAATGTTAAAGCGCACTCGTTTCTCACAGTCCACGATTCATTTCAGCCTTTCAGACAGTTGCAAACACTTGTCTGAAAGCTAATTATGCTGTTTGAGCAAAGAAGCAAGGAGCCTCTGAGCAATACGTGTCAAAGTGACAAATCCATTTGAAAGACCAGGAAAAAAGTTTGCATGGTTGGAATGAACATTTAAGACCGATGACAAGAAGTGTCAAATTCATTCACAGGAAAGATGCGGAAAAGTGATGTGAGGCAAGGTCAGTGAAAGCTCACCTGTCTGTCCGTTAGAATGGTGCGCAGTGATGATCTGCTCCTTGCCATCGGGATTCTCTTTATACCATGTGACTTGCACCACCTGCTCGCCCGCAGACGGCAGGTAGCGACAGGGCAGGACAGTCTCGTCTTCCGCCAGGGACCGGATGGGATCGGCTGGAGACTCTGCAAAGTCTCCGCGTATCACTGCTGCAACGATCAGAGAAGGAGAGCAGCTGCGTGAATCTACTGAGGGTTATAGAAACAGATTATATGTAAGGAGAAAGAGATGCTGCGCCTCATCCTGCTCAGGTTTTATCGCTTGGATAAAGGGCAGACCAAATCAAAACAGAGACGTGTGACGAGGTGATTTGTCTTTTCTGACTTTTCACTTTCAAATCGGCTATCTTGTATAATGCTCTTTTAGATTTTGTGGTGCGCGTGTTATTTCTTCTCATCGTCTGCAGTCACATGTTGCAAACGACAGCGAGGGGAATAAAAACACGATTAAAACACCTTAAAGATCCAATATTCCATTCTTATTAACAATTTTAAATATGGCACCACCACTCGGATCATGTGCTGCCAAGCCACGCCTTTTTCGGGAAGTGGGTGTGGCATGGGCTTGCCATTGTTTTTGCTCAAGTGCGTTTGTTTGGGCAGAGCAAACTCTGAGCACCTGATCCGTCCTCGCCGTGGAGGACGTGCAAAGTCTTTCATGTCATACTTCACCTCAAATCAGAATGTTTCACAGGAGCTATCTTCTGGTAGATGGAATGAGAAAAATATTGGGAATCTTACCAGGAACCGATGATTAAATTGTGGTGATGATCCAGAAGAGATCCTGGATTATGGATCAGTTTGAAATTTTCGTTAACATTGCAGTCAAAATCTCGGTTGATTATTGAGCAATGTCTGTGTTCTATTGTGATTCTAAGCGCTTTATTTTTTTTGTTCGATAGATTTGGAGCAATTACTGAAGTTATCAGAACAATCTGGAAAAAAACCTGTAACAGGCAGCAGCTCCATATTTAAAAGAAAAATGAGAATAATGACATTTTTCTCATATAATAGCAAGAAAAACAAACGAACCAACATACCAAATGTTGCTTTAGTGTAGCATTTCTCGAGTGTATCAAGGTGTAAAAATAAAAGATATATGCAAATGTATGGAAATATGATAAAAGTTTCATCTGAGAAAATAAAATTAGACCTCAATTTCTGAAAGCCAATGCAGGAGAAGCAAAGACAGGATTTAAAACGCTTTCACGGAGAGTGAAGACGGAAAACAGGGAGGAGACAGAAAACAAGGCCGAGCGCAAGTGAAGAAATGTTGCTGAACTAGTTGTTCCAGATAAAGTCTCAAAGCAAACAAGGGGAGAGTTTATTCTCTGTGTGGACGTTGAGTAACCATATACTCACGTCTGGACATTAAGTATTCAAATACTTCAATTTGGATGTTACAATGAGCAGAGACTCGTGACTGGATGCAAAACGGCATTCATGTCTGGACATTAAAGTAGCGTGACTCGTGTCTAGACATTAAAGTAACTGGACACTCATGTCTGACCAGAGACTCATTTTCTGGACATTAAAGTGAGTTGTGTCTCTCACACCGTCTCACTTCAAACCACAAGGCCTCTCTTGTTTTGCTACTTCTGTCTTGATCTACTTGATTTTTTTCTTTTTTTTTTTAAAGGACACATTTTCAGTCTACCCTATGAAGACATATTGTCGTGTGTCAACTTTTCTTCTGTCCTCCAGCCATCACACAAACATATATTGAACATGGAGGCCCGAGGTGTCGAATCCTGGAGCCTGGAACTTGTCAGGCGTTTGTTTGCTTGTGTCTCTTAGCTCAATGCTCAAAGAAAAAAAAATAAAAATACATTTTGTGGAATTTCCGCTAGTGCTTAAAAGCAAATGTGATTCATCGTCACAATGTTTTTAAAATACTGCTGCCCTTGGCATCAGGCTTGAGCTGCTGATGACTGATTTAATGTCGGGGGGGGGGGGGGGGGGAATTACATTAATTGCATTTTGCCCGAGCACCAATGATGCGTAACTTTATCTTCTTTTATGCATCATCAGCAAACAAATTGTTTATTAGCCAGATGTGGACAAGATCCTGTAGACGTTGGTGCAGAACATCAAATGTTACCGTGGATTGGGCTAAAGGGGGCTAATCCAGGAATTGTATCTCCCAATGTGAATTTTTCCTCACATTGGGAGGGATTAGCAACATTCTCTCTAACTACACAAACCCGCCCCACGAAACTTGTGCTTGTGTCATTCGAGTCCAGACTTGTTTTTGCTGAATATTTACGGCACCTGATTTCAGTCCCGCTGGAAGTGACAGGCCGGGACAGAGTGACTGAACGGCTGCATTTTAAGTTTCACTCGCAAAAAGCGTACAACATACACACTAGCTGTGTACTCAAATATGTACTACACATACGTATACATAAAAAGGTGGGACAATGTAATCTCAATCTGGGAGATGAGTGGAAAACTGCATTCAACACACCACTGGGCCATTAATGCAATGGTTGTTATAAAACATATTATAACCAGAAATATCTCAAGACTGTATCCAGAAATATTTCCTTAGTTTTTGGGGCAGTCCCTTTGTGGTGTCCAGTATCTTTAAGGGTTATTGTTGTTCTGCTAAAACTGCCATGAAGGTCCACCCTGTGCATTGTGGGTTCATTTGTCCATGTGTAGCTGAGTAATCGCAACGACTCTGCATTTGTATCAATATAGTAGTAATATTACATTATTTACAACATAAAGGGATAATTTTATGATATACAGTACTTCAACTCTGCTGAAGTACACTCAGAAAAAATAAAACTTCAAACACTTTGTAATGGTTTTCCCAGAAAGCATCGGGGGGGGGGGTAAATTAAAAGCAATTTACCCACAACTTGCCATCTGCAGAACTGTGCTGCCAATAAGGTTCGTAAAACAATACAATAGTTAAGTTACAAGGCCACAACATTTAAAACAAAACAAAACCACAGTCTGTTATTTAGCGATGTGGGAATCTGTTCAAGAATGTCAATAGAAGGATGTGATTCATACTTTTCCCATCAGGCGATGAGTCTTCTCCACTCATAGATGTGTTTTTCCGTGTGATTCTGTGTGTGTGTGTGTGTGTGTGTGTGTGTGTGTGTGTCTCACCATGTAGTCTAAGACAAGTGTGGAATCTGCCTGTGCTGCATTACTGGCGTAACACTCAATCTATCCTGTATTTCTGTTTGGACTGAAGAAGATTTCATTCCCTAATGTATTGTCGTCTGACATTTGCAGACTGTTTACACAACTGCAGATCCTCTCCTGAAACTATTTGATAGGTGTTGGGATGATAAAAATCCTGTCCTGTTGGCCAATACTTCCTGTGAAGTACCGTTTGGACTGACTATGACATCATGGTACACTTTGCACCTCCTCCAGGAAGGAGACACTGCAGGTGCTTAGTTTGCTCTGACTGCATACACACACACACACAGACACACACACACACACATACACACACACATACACACACACATACACTTGTTGCAAATTACGAAAAACCCGAGCCACACTGATGTCCGGAAATAGGCGTTGCTTCCATCAACTCATTTGCATTTTAGGCCACAGATACAGACAGACGGCCAATGACCAGAGAGCTGAGGGAGGGAGTATACAGCCATCCCATAATACATGATCAGAGTGGTATTTCAAATCTTCAAAGGCTTACTTTGCTTTTTTTTTTTTCCAGAAACAAAATTTTAATTAGAGTAAGAACAATATTGTACCTTCATGGTCAAACAGTACATTTTGAAGCCAAAAGCTGAATCAGCACACGTTCAGATACTTTGTTCAAATCTAGTTATTTATTATCTCATAGTATTTAATTTTTCCTGTGAACTGTATAAATGCACTAATTCTTCACTCGGGTCCGAATCAGACTCCAATTGTGGATCTTGTCATTTTGCTTCAAGCGTTGGTGCAAGCCCCTACCTGTAAAGGTAACGAGTCCTTCACAATAAAAGCTGCTCCAGGTCAACACCAAAAAATACAAATGCATCGTCGCAAATCCATTCCTTGCTTTTCCCGTCATTCCATCAACAGACGCACAAGTAAACAGATGCAAGAAAACACATAACCTCTTTTGGAGAGACAAATATATCAGGCCAGCTTAATGTCACAAAGCGATACTTAAAGATTGCTTGAAAATTTCCTAGTGGGCTTACTGCATTTACACACATTTAGGCTTCAGCAACACACACACACACACACACATAGGAGGAGGGTCCACACCATCTGCAACCAATTGATGAGCAGTAACCTGTTCATCCTGAAATATCAGACGGAGCCACAAGTGTTTTTAACAGCAAAGTCGACCCCTGAGAAAAACTGGAAGCCGACCAAAAGTGTTTATGAATCTGTCTGACATCCTGTTAACTATTAAGACAACTCACATGTAGGATTGTCTCTTCATGCTGCATTTTAAATCCTTATATATATATATTTATAAAGTTCTATATGGGTTCACTCTGTTGCAGAAAACAGCCCACAGCAGGAACATCAGCTTCGACACCGGACAAAAGAAACAGATTGTGCGACTGCATGGATGATCTCTCACTGGACAGACTGCATGTAAATCCGTCTTACCACAGATCCTCAGGACAGAGAGACACAGAGAGAGTGCGTTCAGCCGAAGTGTCATTCTCCCCCCCAGCAGTTCACGCTTAGCTTTGTTCAAGTCGGGATGATTTCAGCGCAGGAATAAAGCTCATCCGTCCAGTTGTTAGTATCCGAAATGCCAGGTGTGCATGAGGAACAGATGCGGATTCATGCCTCGTGCTGCCGGATCATCGTGGTTTAGTTTTTTCTGTTGTCTCTGTCAGGATCAGATTTTTTTATAAAAAACAAAACAAAACAATAATAATAAAACAAAATTCACGTCGTTTGAAGTCAGTCCTTGTTGAAAATGTTAATCCTTTCAGCAACTGCAGGTTTGTTAAGAAAGGCGCAGTGTTACCTGTTAAGGATACACCTGTCTCTCTCTCCCTCTCCCTCCCTCTCTCTCTCTCTCTGTCTCATACACACACCTACCCCAAGCGCTCGTGCACACACACACACACACACACACACGCAGTTGCACTAAAAAGTCACCATTCCGGTTTGTTAAAGACAACATGGCAGTTATTTTCTCGTCTTTACTTGCTCTGCCCAGAGTCGACGCAGGTGAAAAGCAGACTGAAATATCATAATAGGCTTCCACTCTCGCCAGACGTCAACACTGTACTGTCTGCTACTGTAGGAAAAGTACAGATCCATCAGCAAAGATGAGCAACACAGAAACCACACCGACACTTTTGCATGAATCACCTGCATGAACTCAGTGCTGTGTTACAGTCTGGATGGAATTCAGCCGGGCTGTTTAACTGCGTTTTGCAGCAGCTCCGTAGTTCTGTATCCGCATGCACATGCTCGCATCAGGATTTATGCTGATACGGTCATTTGGTGGAATGATTCGATTGGATTGCTTGAACATCTGGGTGGTGAGATTATTCGGATGTTGGGACACGTATCCAATCAAGAATCCATTACATTCTGGCATGGATTGAGGAAATCCTCACATTGCAAAGTGCAGAAAAATCATTTGAGATATTTCTAACCATTACCTAGTAATCAACTCATAAATCCAAGTGCTATCAGTTGGCAGTCATCGCCTAGAAATATTCCCAGATCCAGTTTGAATTTATTTATCCAGATCCAGAGTCAATCCAGCGGCTCTACTTTTATTATTTTGCCATTGCTTTTCTTTCTGAACCATCTACATTCTCATTATTTGACCATGTCAACAAGTGTGAAATGATCGGTTGTTTACAAAATCTGTCCCTCTTCAATCTCAGAATAAAGAGTGACTTTAAATCGGGAAGGTTTGTTTTTAATGACATGTAACCATCTACAGAAACTTGGATAGCAAATAGTACATCGTGCTTAGATGCATTGAACAGTCAGATAATGGGACACAGTTGAAATGATCAGCCCACATTTTAAGCCTGAAACTGATTTCTCTCAGACTCGCTCTGCTTGACGCCAACACCGCCCTCTTGTGGTGAGTCCAGCGCACTGCTCAGCATTTTACACTGCTTCAGGCTGTAACTGCACGTATTTTAATCTGTTTAAAGAGGAAGTTAACAGGAGGTTAGTGTAAGTTAGCATGTAGGCTTTAGATGAGCAATACAAAAAAAAAATCATTATTACAGTAAAAAAAAAAAAAAAATCCCACAAGCAGCATCATAGTTGTGAAAATATTTCTGGCTAAAACAATTTGCAGTAAAAATCAGAGGCGGGGTTAACGCTTGTGCACATTTCCCCCAAATATAAGCATGATACCATATCATATTAAATATTTTAAAAAATGAGAGGAATTGTCTGGATTTCCATTCTTCGCGTCGTCACTTCTTCACACCGATTGTTTCGTATGTGTCCTCGGTGCGAGGAGTCAACCCCTGGAAGAAGTAAACAGCAAAAGGAATTGGGATAATCAGTGTTGAAAAGGAAATCTGTCATCTCAAGTAAAAGTCCGTCCTCATTCCCAGCAGCAGTTACTCACCGTGTAGATGGCCTCAGCAACATTCTGTCAGGGCAGAGAAGACCGATGTTAAGCACACGGTGATATAAAAGCTAACGGGAGACTTTCTTTTTCTTGACAAGTGCCCCCCCCCCCAACAGGATGCATATTGGGTAAAGAGGAAGGTACCCGAGAAGCTAGAAGGAGAAGTGAGACGAGCCAGAGAGTGAGACGCCTCATCTGTGCTCTTTAGAGTGTGTTCCTGTGTTAATGTGTCACAGTGGGTGAGTTTGTGGCCGGCGATAGGAAATCATAGAAAAAAAAAGAGTGTGTTTCTTTCTGGCTCATTTCTTACCTGCGCTTGTTTTGGTTTTTCAGCTTTAGCCTCCCTAGCACTGATAATCTGCGGAAGACAAGGTTAAATGAGCAAACAGAAGTCTTACGGTGGCTTTAGCTCTTCAGAACGTAGACAGACTCTATTGGCACATCAGCCCCCTTAATTTTAGTGCAAGGATTCTCAGTGCATAATAAATACCACACATAGAAAATATTAATATGGAACTTAAAGCCACAGAAGTACATCAGAGTGTAATAAAAATGTACTTTAATTGCATGTTTTAGTGCAAGGATTCTTCACTTCGCTGATGACACTCAGCTGTTGTACCAGATTACTTTTGGTAATCATCTTTAATCAAACAATGCAAAGGGGAAAATAAATTTCATTCTAAATATTATGCATTTAATAACCTCCATTAATGTGATCCCACATGCACCGTTTGCATCCAGATACGGATGGATGGAACTTTGAGGGACGAAGGTCAAGAAAGAGTTTGAGAAGATCTGATGTGCCAAGTAATAAACAGTAAACGTCTTTTACAAACAATATATATATATATATATATATAAATACATTTTCATTTGGATTGTATCTAAATTCAAGAGACTTTATTTGTTTGTTTGTTTGTTCAGTTTCAAGAATTCACACTTACTACACAGTTATACATTAATTTAGACACATGTCATAACATATGAAAACAACAACAGCATATATATAAATAAAACAATATAAATACATTATAAAAAAAGCAGAAAACATTGTTTTCTTGGATTTAATTCAACCACCGCATTACTAACAAATTCATTAATTTGTGTTCCAAATATTAATTTTGCATCTGATTTTCAGTATTTTCTGCAGTGTAAAGTATATTTAGGCATTTTAAAATGGAAATATGTTTTGTGTTTTAACATGGATACTTTTTCTTTTCTATGTAAATTCTTCTAGTTTCTTCTAGAATAAATGATAAATATTACAGTTTCAACTAAATGAAGTCATGATAAATGAATGGATGTTTCTGTTGTTGCTTGTTCTAAACACCGTGTCCTGCTTCCCGGCATGTAGGGCAGCAGGTGATTGCTGCATTCTGTATTTACTATAGCGTCTGGTGGGTGGACAGTGTTTGGAAAAAGAACATTTGTTCATGTGTTTCTGTTAAAAAAAGTAAACAAGCCTACCTTCATCCTGCAGTAGAGAGCCGTCAGCACGATGCCGTAGAGAAACAGGATGCCATCCAGAATGTAGCAGATGTGTTGCTCTGACAGAGCAGCTGGGGAGACACAGGCGGACGTTTGTTAATAGCGACGCCATAGCAACGGCACAACAATCTGATTGATCATCATCATCATCCTCATCAGAGTTCTCCGACTTTAAATGTCATTTATGAGACATTTTGTGGCTTCTACTTGATTGACTTGATGACATCACAATTCACGCCGTCAGTGACCGCGGGGCTGATTTCATGTCATTTGAGTGAGTGAAGGTGTCACCATGTCAGGAAACATACGAGCATCACGTGAGCAGATACACACCAGACACAGCTGGGACTGTGTCTGTGTCACGCAGCAACTAAAAAAGGAATAATGGAAACTAAAAGTAAATTAAGTGAGAAAAATGACTCATTCATTGAGAATAAGTAAATATGCAGAGATATTTCTGTCTCATTCAGATGTTTGAATCTACAGAATCATGAATTAACCGGGATTCCAAATTCATTTAAAAGCAATAGGTTATCAGCTTTCTGCTCTGTGAAAAGGCCTCGGAAGACACAGCTTCATACGTTCACTCATAAATCGTGCGTGCATAAAACTACTATGGGATGCACAAGCTGTAGGTTTGTAGTTTGGTTTTGTACAGTTGAGCAATATTTTTAGGGTTTATAAAGCTAAGATTTATTTATGTCTTCTTTCCTTCAATTCACCCCAATTTGAGCATAAGAAAATGAAATTCTATTTAAATGGAAATTGTTTGAAAAAATAATGTAAAAAAAGAAAGAAAAAGAAACACCACCAGCGTTCTCCAAAATAAAAGATAATCAAACTAAATAAGGACAAGTATAAATTAATTGACAGAGGGCTTCATTATTAAACATATAACTAATGGTAGCATTTCAAAGCCAAATATAAAATACATACTATCGAATTTTTTTATAAAGATAATTTAATACAAATGCAAATAAATACAATTAAAAATACTGTATACACTCTTGGTTCTTAATCACTTTAATTTCTTATAATTAAATATTATTATCCGATTCCATGCGTTATAATTTTCCTCTCCATGTTTTTATTTTCTGATCAACGTTATTATCGTTCTAGCCAGTTTAAGCTAGAACATGCATTTTCGTAAGTTTCATTTTTAGGAATTTTAATGTAATTCATTCAGCCTAAATATAACTCCGGCTAAAAAAAAAAAACGTCTCCATTTTGCAAAGAAAAAAACAGACGTCATTCTCCATCCCGTGTTCCTCCCCTTTCTCTCTCCATCACAAATTCAAGCAGATGACTCACTTTTCTAAAATCTCTGATTTGGTTCACAAATCCCTTCCAAATCATCCCCGTCTTTCTTCTCATGACCCCCCCCCCCCCACACACACACACACACACACTTCGCAGTGACAGGTGTTGTTGTTTTGAGGTCGTAGGTGGAGAATCATCCTGTCCAGGTGAAACTGTTAAACCGGTGGATTCCCCTTCCGGTGCAGTCTGTCACCCAAAGTCGTGGCGTCTTATCAGCGTCATCTTTTATTCTGGTTTCCACACAAACATTTACAGATAGAGAAAAACCCTGTGGTCCAGAGATAACAAGTAACTTTTGTCTCAGCCAATAAAAACATGCAGCAGGGAGCTCCACCAGTGCATTTCGGTGTATTCTAAAACAATAATTGTAGTGTTTTTTTCATTAATTTTACATCAGATTTTTTATTTTTATTTTTTTCCCCTCCTATAATAAACACAACAAAAAATGTTGATGCCTTTCACAAAGCAGAACCGTAAACTTAAAGATGGCTGACTGGTTATTAAATCTTTGCGGTAAATTTAAGACTTTAAAATGATTTAAAAGCTGAAAAATGTTTTGTTCAGAAGTGACAAGGTCAGCTTCTCTTTTCGCCCCAACACAGATGTGGCAACATTTCCGAGGAATAAAACAAACCCTCGCCGCTCCAACACAAACTCCGGTCGTTTTAAACACTTTTGTCTGGGTGTTTTCTTCACATTCAAATTAATTGATCATCGTGACAATCGAGAGCAATATCAGAACCTTGATTTCTCCAAGAGTCACAACTCACCGGCACTCCCAAAACTCATCCACAGAGGAATCGCCACCAGTAACGGCCTCTTCCCCCACACGGCCATGTTTTAAAGCTCGACACACACCAGTGGGCTGCTTCAGCGACCAGAAAAACGCCAAACTGGGTTGGTTTTTTTCTTCTTCCTCGTTGATTGATATGTAGCACGCAAATGTTGCATACCTCACAGCCAAGAGGGGAAGTTGTGGTCTGAGCGCCGAGTCCACTTCGATCTCATCACACCACTCCCCCCCCCCCCCCCCGTAACCAGAGGAAGGACGTGAAGGCTGCAGCATCATCTATAAAGATTCATTTTCGCACGATTTCAGACAATAAATGAAACATTTAAAACAAGAAAATTCACTGCTCGGTCATAAAATATTTACTTAAGTTTATTTTGAGTTTTGTTTTTTTACACATCAACATTTACTTCACTACAGCCAGTAGAGAACACTGCAACGAGCTGAGCAGAGAAAAAGAGCACAAATTCAGGGGACGGACACATCGGCGGTGCCACGCTAGCGGTCGACCTCTCCGAACACGATGTCCTGCGTACCTGCAGAGGAAAAGACTTCAGGCCAAAGCTTCCGCTCACATTTAAAACTGGCGTTTTTATAGCTCAATGTCCGTTTCTTACCAATAATGGCCACCACATCAGCCAGCATGTGTCCTTTGGCCATTTTATCCAGGCTAGCCTAAAAAATAAAGAAACATTCATTACTGTTCAAAAACTACAATCTGCATTCTGTTATTTAGTGCAGGAAAGCTCAGAGAAAAGTGAATATTCATTAGATTACTGCCTCAAGTTGATGCACCGACTACTCTAATCGTTTGTTTATGAGACTTGAAAGGCTTTTCTCGCCTTGAAGGCCGAATTCAAATGAAATGACTGTGAAACAGCAGGAAGGAAGAAGGGGGGGAGGAGGGTCTGTACGCTTTTAAAAATGGCTCTGGAGTACTTTATAAAATGTGCCTAATGAACTAAAAGCAGCCTTAAGGACGAGCCTTTAAATGTGCTGAATAATTGATACCTGTTGTGTTTAATATTTCAATGTCTTATGAAGTTTTAAGAGCGCACCAAGTGAGCGAACCCAGGAGCTTTGATCTTGCAGCGATACGGCCTGCTGGAGCCGTCTGATATCAAATAAACACCGAACTCTCCCTGCAACGGAAAAAGCACACACACAGACACACACTCGAGTGAGCAAATTGCATCGCAAGCAAGTCCCTAAAGGCCTGCAGAGGCTTCCTCGTTCATTAAGACTCTTAAAACCAAATGTAAACTGAAGATCTACAGAGTCCAACGCTAGAGAGAGAGAGAGAGAGAGGTGGGGGGGGGGGGCTTTGCTTGTTGAGCACAGAGCTGTTTTTTAAAGGTAAATCATTATGAGTGCTCTAACCTTGGGTGCCTCCACAGCTGTGTACGTGGCCCCCGGGGGCACCTGGTACCCCTCTGTGTACAGTTTAAAGTGGTGGATCAGAGACTCCATGGACGCCTGAGACACAGAACACGACACGTCTGTCATCACACACACACACCCATACCCACACACACACACGCTTTAGAGCGTGTTGAATGTGGTCACGTTAACATGCAGTTTGCAGCAGAGGGGAGAGCAAAGATAAAAAATAAAAAAAAGGAAGCGTAGGGAAGACTTTCAGACAGAAATCGATCTGAAGACTGAAAGGAAAAAATACAGTGGGCTCACCTTCATCTCAGACCTCTTCGGTGGAGCCACCTTGGCGTCATCCACCTTAATCTCTCCTTCAGGCATCTTGTTGAGCGCCTGGTGCATGATCTTCAGAGACTGCCTCATCTCCTCCACTCTGCACAGATACCTGGAACACACGATACGGAAATCAGCGAGGAGAGCCAGAGGAACTTCTCGCCAAAGAACTGCGGCGACAATTAAACAAGAAAACGACACAAACAAGAAAAGGCCCGCGTCTGTGTGCCTTCACAGGGTTTCCGTGCGACACAACCTAACTGGAGTCACTGCTCAGACTGAGTGATGAAAAAAAAAAACGTAGGGCCGCACGGAATTAATTTTCAAATAAAATGAAATATTATTTAAAAGACGTGGCATTTCTAAAACGGCAACGATGCCACTGAACATCAAATCCTTTTTTTACACTAGATGTCAGAATTCCATCAGCAGCAAGATGTCTAACAATCAGTGCAAACAGAATGAAGCAGCATGCCAGCAGCCATTTCACACCAGCTCAGAATTAGAGCCAGGGCTCTTCTTGCACGTGGCAGAAAAATAACAGCTTGCCGATTTCTTGGATGCTCGCTGACGGATTACAAAGAAGTTTCCCTTTTGATTGGATAAAAGTGTAATTAAACTAACTACTGAAAGATGCACGTTGTAAATCTGACTCAAGGAAGAAAAGCAGGCATCAAGAGAGACACTCGTACATCATATCATTACTGAGCATTAAAATCAAGATTACAATTCGGGAAGCATTTTGCATGTTGGCACCGATCATGACTCACTAGAGTCGGCGTGGGAAAGTGATCTCTGAGTGGATGGAATATCTAATGAAAGATAAACGGCTGCTCAGTTACCTGTCGTAGCAGTCTCCATTGGTTCCGATGGGGATGTCAAAC
>NW_027180677.1:0-50000 GCF_040956055.1 Brachionichthys hirsutus | reverse complement strand
TATTTTAAAATTCTTTTTAGTACTTTTGCACATTCATGACACACTATAAATCAATTGTTGAATTCTTAAAGAAAATATTTCACATTCTATTATTTATTTATTTTGTCAGGTAATGGCAAATAAATGACACAAACAACTTCCAGGAGGAAACAATTCATAAGCCTTGAGATCAGTGAGGCATATTTTTCAATCAGGAGTAATTGACAGCCTTACAAAATGATGTGACGGAGCAAAGGGTGGGCGGGTGACAGACACCTTATTTATCCCAAAGGAAATTCTGTAACGATGCTGTATGCGTCCGTTTGTTCACATACCTGATCCTGCTGTCATTAAGATGGGAAAACTTTAGCAAGTGAGAGGGGAGTTATGAATATATCCTACCTAATCCAGCTCTGTTTTCATTTATCATCTCCTTCACAGCTCTCATTTTCGCAGCCTCTCATAAAGCACTTATATTACTCAACCTCTATCTGCTAATCTTTTTGTAATATCTCCACCTGCCCTTCTGCTCTGACATTTCTTCTCCTGAGCAGATGTCTGGGAAAGGCTGCTGCGGTCTGATTTGAGCTGTTACAAGTAAAGATAGCGGCGGTGTGGCCAGCATGTCTGAGCATTAACATCCGACATGCGGCTCAGAGAGCAGAATACGAGAACGTGTTAAGGCTAACTGAAAAAATAGGTGTCATATCTACAGCGCAAAAAGATAACTCATGCTTATTACTAATTTTTTGAAAAGGGTAATGAAGAGAAAGAGAAGAATCCAAAAATCGATGGCTTTGCTGCATTGTTTTTGTAGAGTCCAGTGGAGGACTTGATAATTCCACATATCCAGGCTCCCTTAAGGTAGCAGCTAAGGCCTAAAAGCCTGACCGTTGAGATTTTAGAGGACTTCTTAAAAGTGTGTGGTGTTCCTACAGAAAGTGACACAAAACATTTGTTGTGAGACAAAATGTGGAAGCACAAGCAGATGTGTGTCTATTTGCAGCGACTGGCGTAAATATACTGAGTAAAACGCTTGCACCTGGACTTTGCAAAGTTCTTTCGGTGAGGAGCAAATAACTCTTCAGCGTCAAGGCAGACGTTAGGTACTCAGTGTTTATGTACCGTTTTGACCTCTGAGTGGAGGAACATGTATTTTATTTCATGAAAATCCAAAAAGGGCAGGGAAAAAAGAAGATTCTATTCTTCTTTTTCATCTGGTGAGGAAAGAGTTCATGCAAAATTTATTAAATTCCATTGGTAGAAAGGATTTAATCTTTGCTTGTGTAAAGCATAATTATTTTTTATTATTATTTTATATGATTTATTCTAATCTCTCTCTAATATATAATGAGGTACGGGATGCATGTAATCCAAAATATGCAGATGAAATTACATCCAAGTATCAGCTCTTGGGTCAGTTTAAGTCCTGTTTATTGAAACCAAACTCAATATCAGACTTTTTCAACCAGCCAAAGTTTCATGCCTCCTGGCATTTCACACTAAACAGATAAGAAGTCCATAAACGACAATTCCCCTGACACGAACCCATCTAGCAGAAAGATGGGCAGCTTGAGTAGTTGCAAAAAGAACTATAATTTTCTCCTGGAAACCTATCTGGGCATGAGAAGCCCTTCTTGGGACATATATTTCAGTGCTAAGTGTCCAGTCACCCAGCCTCTTGCTCAAAGGGGCTCGGGTCCTGGCAGTGATGGGGGGGCGGGGGGGGGGGACTTGCTCAAATCAAAGAGAATCATTATTACTTTCCATTATTCATGGAGGCTAATGGAGGTTTGGATAGCAACCGCTACCGGCAGACATACTCAGGAAAAATGAGTCTGAGAGCAAGACCAGTGTTTTGTCTCACCTCTGTTTTGTAGTATATTGCTGAATCTCAAACTCCCTCTCTCTCCCCGCCATTTATTCTCTTTTGGCTGACCTGCAATGCTGACACAGGGCTTTAATATCGTTTCGGTGAGTAAGATCTCCAAAGCTGCTCAGTGAGTAATGTGACACCAATAACGTCACACATAAATAAAAGTGACGACCGGAACAACCCATCCCGTCCACACTCGCCCCCCACCTCGCCTGTTATCTTCTCCCATCAATGCCATCCAAATGCTTGGATTTGATATACTCTTCCTAAACTCCAATTCAATTATATAAATTCTATTTTTTTCCCCCCCATCGACAGTCCCTTCAATAAATCTCGAGACTTATCCTCCATTTGCATTGATGAAAGCTTCTTCAAACTCGATCTTGCTGCTTTAGGGACTCGCGACAGCTTTCTATCTATCCCCTGCTTTAGGTAAAAGTAAAAACAATCTGACTAAGCAGATACTTTATCTGCATGAATTATTCAGTGCCAAGGAGAATGCTCTGATTCACAGTCATAATGGGAGGCCCTGAAAGGGCGCGCCGCCCTGCAACCCTTCATATATATTTCAGACCTCGGCAGAGCATCTGTCATGCAAGAAGTAGAATGTCTCCCGCTGCAGAAGAAACCTGCAGCGCTGGAAGATGACTGGCAACAGTGCCTTCGCTCTCCTTGGCTGGAAAGTTAGACTTACATAAATACCAAATGCCAAATCAGTATACCAAATGGTCCTACTTGGGAGAAAGCCACAATTTAAAATATAACAGCTAACAACATGGAGTGACACTTGATTGAAGAGTGGGTGGAGGCTTCTTCTCCATCTGTTCTGGTGAGATTGGCCTTTTCTGGAATATAACATACTGTATGGGAGCTGCAATAAACAAGATGTGAAAAAAAAGGGGTGGGCAACTCCTTAAGAGATGTGTCAGTGCATCATAATTTCCTTTCCCATCTTGCCAACACTTTCAGCAGAGGGATACATCACATCATAGCGTCTTTGGACATCTCCTTCTCTTTTCCGCCCACGTTCCAGTGATCTTGTGTTGCAATCTCTTAAATTGGCCAAGTTAGTGTTTTGCCTCTTCTCTTTCATGGTGAGAAAAGACAGGGCAGTCAGTCACAGAGCAGCTTGAGCTCTGATGAATAGCCAACACAGCGTTGCATCTATTGAACAGGCCTTACTTAGGAGCGCTGCTTGCTGACACTTTGGCCTGGATAATTGCTGTCTTGATTCGTCCAGCACAGCAGATTCCCCCGAGTCAGAGTGAGCAAAAAAGGTTGTGTATATCGGTGCACTCACAATTGGTATGTAAATGTGAGCATTATCACTGCATTGTGGCTACAAGAAGAGAGTCGTAAACGGCAATACAAAACACAAAAGTAAATTAAATAATCCCTGTGTGCACCTCTACAGCGAAGGACACATACATGGGTACTGAACCTCATTACCCACAACCCCCCGGCAATTAAATATTTATAAAAAAAAATACCGTGAGCACAGCATAACTGAAAATATAAAGTAGAAGTGTTATAATTGCAGGATATTACCTACACAGAAAGGAAAGTGGACTAAGATAAAGACTAGTTGGTGTTGGTGTGTAAACGCTCTTTCACCAGATAATCCTTGCAGGCTGAATCTGGAGCAGATGGTTTGTAAGGGATTGGAAATCCCAAACAGGAGTCCAGTTGCTTCAGATTCAACCTTCAAGAATCACTTTAATATTTTTATAGTTAAGGTCATGATTCCAGATCTATGATATTAAATGTTTGCAAGTCCAGAATAATGTGCAATGTGGGAGGATGCTACTGGAGTCATAAAAGGGACAAATCAGTTAACAATATTATGCATTTTGAGATGGAGATGCGCACGGTAAAATCTCTTTCAGCATCATGACGTTTCGTTCAAATGACTAATGGTGCGGTGATAATTATTTAAATCCCATAAACTCAAGCTGCAGATGTTTGTGACTGGAGTCAACCCGACCCTCTAAAAGAGACACTGCATGTTAACTCCAAAACCACGACCTGACCTTGTACCTGCATTGCTGTGTAATTTCCATCTCTTCTCTTTCCTGTGTCTCCATCTGAAAACTCTCATTCCTGCGTATCCATTAGTCAAAGCTTTACTTGGTCTTGCCTAATGGGGGGCTGATTAATGGTGAATGCTCAGCTCAAAGCTATTAGCTTCCTGACTCCTGCAGGACAGAGGTGAGGGATAGAGAGAGAAAGAGAGAGCTGGGGAAGGAGAGAGGCAGAAAGATGGAAGCTATGAAGTTAGTTAAGGAGAGAGATATTAGTGAGCATGAGGCCGATTTCCCTTCAAGTTTACTTTCCATCATCAGGAGATGATGTGGAACATTTTAAATGGAATCTCTATTAACAATTCATAGAGTAATTTAAAGCTCACAGTAAGATTGTACTTAGACGTCCACTCTAAGATACCACAACACAATTGCTCAACTTCATCTTTGAATGGCTCAGAGGTAAGCAACATTAAGGCCAGCACAAGCCAGCAACAGCTCCAGAGCAGCTTCCACCTCCAAGTGTATTGACACAGACTCCTTTTGATGACTAGCCTTAGGCCTAACAGATGCCTCTCGAGCTCCTGCAGATGTTCTCGTGAGATAAAGTTGTTTCCTCTGTTTTATTTAGCTTAACACATTCCTGTTGGGATGTGTTACACTTAAAGAACTCGGCAGGCAGGTTCGTCCATGAGACATTTGCACTGCAGGACCGTTTACAGAAAACGCTGAAGCCATTAAAGAGATTTAAAACCAGCACAGGGCCGCAGGAGTGTGATTCAAAAACATGCAACAGCAGCAAAATGAAAAACAGGGGTAAATTGGAAGAGAGCCCATACATTAATTTTAGAGACAAGTCATAGTCATGCAATTTTTTAAGAATAAAACTTCAAAAATGGTAATTTTTTTATCCTCCAAGTCCTGCAGACTGTAGTCCCATTGCACAGAGGGATTACATTCGTATTTTAAAAGAACCTGGTGTAATCGCTCCTGGGTGAGACTGGCAGCAGTTGTGAATGCAGTCTCCGATGACACAAAGATCACTAGTATTGATTGTGGGGCTGTTATAGTGTAAACTTATATTGAATATCCCTCTCAGATACGTATACCATATTGACAAAATACATATGATATGGAAGCTCTCCCTATTGGTGTTGAACAGAGCATCCAGGAACGGCTTCACATGCTTGGGGAGTGACCATGTCCTCCATTCCTGGAAGTAAGGGCATACTGAACTGAAACTATACCCATTGGTGTGCCCTTCCTATGCTTAGTTTGTATTGTTAAACGCCAATGCATTGGAAAAGATTGCAGTGCACATTCAGACACATCATTACAGGGATGCACCAGAAAGTGAGACAGACAGGATTATGCAGATTACAAAAAGCAGGGTTTTTCGGATGAGACAATGAGAAACTGGGCACGTAAAAGGATGGATGGCAAATTACAAATAGTATATAATACAGTTGAGAGCAGCTGGCGGGGAAGGTACTGGATAGTAAGCATTTTCATTTGATAGTAAGCATTTGTATTTGAGGACAGAACTTCACATTTAGAGGACGATAGCGTGAATGTGAACTAAGGGTGATACATGACCATTAGTTTAATTTGTTTGAGATCTCATTATATGGCAAACAAAATCACTAAAACATGAGAAAGATATGATGATGCCAAGAATACAGCTAAAGCTAATGGCTGTGGCTCAGATGTGCATCATCTGGTGAATTATTTAGATGAAACAGTGAAGGCACAGTGAGGCGGTCAAATGCGATGGAGACTGTTGGGAATACATAGATGTCGGAAGTGGATAAAAATCAACAGGAAAGGTAAACTGTTGTTATGAATATAATATGACAATGAGCGCAAACCGAGATGGCCTGTTAGAAATATTATGTTTTCTATGTCATTTCATTCATTTTACTAGTTTTGATGCAATTTATGTGCAAATTTAGTGAAATGCAGTGGAATTAAATCCACTTGACTGCTATTTCCTGCAATCAGACGTGTGAGATGAGGAAGAGTGGGATGAAGGCATTCTTCCATCTCTTGCTTTCAGTCTTCTTAAGGTTCAACTCTGACTCTGAGCCCTCTTCTGTGTATGAATTATTAGCCAAAAACAAAACATGAACTGCTGCTGACATTGGTTGTTGCTTTCTCTGACCTTCACCCTCTGTAACTTTAGCCCCAGTGTATATCTTTTCACCATCATTTCTACAGGTTCAATATCATGTCTGATAAAAAGAAATAACTCAAAACTTCAGAATCAACCTTCACAGATAAGTCAATATCAGAATTTATATGCAAATGTCTTAGCTGCGTTGGTCCTGGAAACACTGCCTCTCTGATTAAGTCATGATAAATAGAAGCCAGAAAATGTCCGTTCAATAAATGGATGATAATCGAACACTCTGTTGGCTGAATGCTAGACAATTTTTTGTTGCTCTGATGGTACAAGTTGTTCATTATCTCTGCTGGACAAACAAAAGAGAGATAATGTATTGCTTTTTTCTCTCTCTTTCTTTTTTTTTAAATAATATGGAGCAATCACTTTAATAATGTGAGTTCCAGAAGGGTTTTGATTGCACCATCCATCTCAGCAAGTCAGTAATTGACCTTAGCGAGCAGAGAGAGACGTGCATTCACAGTAAATAGTCTTCCACCAGTTAATATGACCTGGTCAATTCTCGAATAGAAACACTGCTTTGGTTGCACAAAATGTATTATATTGATGAACGGCGTTTCTGGCAATCACCATAATAACAATATATAACAAAATACGTCTGAGCGCCGGATGGGTTCTGACTGCAGGCAGAAAGCAAGGAGGCATCAGTGAAGTGCTGCTACATGCTTAATGAATAAAATACAGAGAGGCTCAGACAAGCCAGGGGACGCCACCAATGCTTTAACTTCCAACAGGAACAGGAACAAACCGATCAAAAGTGATTGTAATTTGGGAGACTGGTGTAATACTAATTAAAACTCCTGCAGTAAAAACAATTATACATACTTCATTGTTTATCTTATATTGGCATTGGATAAAACTAATCAATAACTGAAAATAAATGAGGGGCATGGTGGCTCCTCACAGCAAGAGGGAACCGGGTTTGAATCCTATCTTTGCAGAGTTTGTATGTTCTCCCAGAGTCTGCATGTTTTTTTTTTCGGGTTCTCGGGTTACTTTCACCTCCAATAAACCATTTAGGTCAATTGATTTCTCCAAATTTTCCGTATTGTGTGAATGTGTGTGTGAATGGTTGTTTGTCTCCATGGAGCACCGCAATGCGCTGGCGACACATTCGGATTGTACCCCACCTCTCGCCCAAGCTGGGATAGACTCCAACAACTCCCGTAACCCGCAAAGCGGAATAAAATGGATGGACAAAAATAAATGAAACGAGCAATATTTATATCATGTTTCAAATCATAATAATAAAAAAAAAACGACATGTCTACTGCCAAGCAATTTTACAGTTGCTTTACTTGTACAATAGGATAAAGTTATCATGTAGAATTAAGTGATTGCAATTCTATATTTAAGTCAACTCATGTCACAAAAACACAATCTATACTGTAAAATCTAGAAACGCTAAAGCAATCCTGCCATGACAATCTGCATCATGCATGGCAATAATTCCACAAAATGGCCTGAAAATTGCCTTTAAAGGTCACAGTGAAGAGCAATAACACATTAAAGAGAATCACTGAGCTTCAAATTCATTATTTAGTTGAGAAGGAGTGAAGGGAGCGTAGCAGGGGATCAGAATCACTGCGAAGCAAACAGGTCACCGGAGGAGTATTAGAGGAATGGCAAAGCAATTACATGAAGCTACGAAAGGCATGGTGGGAGTTATATATATATATATATATAAATATATATACATATCTATTAAACTCTGTGTATGTTAGTCACATAAATAAGAAAAGCAAATAAGACAACGGCTTGTACATCTGCTCAGCTTGCTTTTCCCTTCACTTCGCCGACCACACACCATCAATAACACACTATAGAAGCACACATTACATCTTCCACACCTCGCAACAGCAATAATAATAATGAGACTTGTCGTGGACTTTATTTATAAATCCCTTTTCATACTACAGATGTGGCTCAAAGTGTTTTACAATAAGATCAGAAGATATGTAGAGAATAAATGTAATACAGAAAGATATGATCTGTGTGGCGATCTGACGGAGGTTGTTATCCAAGGTGAAGGCTTAACAAACGGGTCTTTACATTAGTCAAACATTTTTCAAACACGTCAGAGACGTTTTAATATCTCACCATTTATTTAACGGGATGTGAGTGTGATTGGAGGATGTGGTTCAACAGCTCTGCACTGAATTATTTCAAAGATATTTGAGTGTGAGAATGCCGCTTGCAGCAGACAGACGCGACTCCTCGTTCGGGTTTTTTCTTCGGTGCCATTATTCGATCTGCTGTGAGCAAAATTTGATTTTTTTTTGCTCCAAATGGAAGCAAAAGGCATTTTACCAGTGTCTTACTACCACTGTAGACCCTTCAGGCTTAGACATTTCTGCTGTTGAGGAGTTGATCTAAAATAAATAAATAAATAAACCCTCCTCATCCCTTCACAGCCACATAGAAGTATTTTCATAGATGAGTCATGGGATGGTTCTACAGGCTAACAAAAACAGATTTTATAATTAAAAAAAACACATTTATATATATAAATACAGTATATATAATTAGATAAGACACTTTATATGACAAAAAAGAGCTACAGCTATGAATTTGCTATTACTCTTTGATCGTGTTTTGGGTATTCCATTCCCGAGAAGAAAGAAATGGGGTCAGACAATGAAAGCGAGGCAGAGACCAACTGACCTCATGGGACGACACCACCACATACCAAGTTCTGCCAGTCAGCCAGCTTGAATAAAGAAGGGTTAGCAGCAAAGGGGCTTCGAGTCCCATTTGTAGATGCACTGATCTGGGTTTTTAGTTGAGCCAGCTCAGCCAGGCTGAGTGAAAGGGATGATCAAGGAGCTTTGGACCCCCCCCCCCCCCGTGTTCTTCCAAGACCCTTCACATGCTTCACTTGTCTTTCTAGGCAAGTGAAGCCCATCTCTGTTCTGATGTCACTTAATGGCAGAGAAACAACATCTTGCAGATGAGCGATGGAGTCATTAGAGGAAGCTGTGGTTAGAATGTAGATCAAGGCGGCCCCCTGTGAGTGTAGAGCAGCCTTTGTAATTTGTATTTGTGCATATCAGTGACAAGAAAACGACGGTGAGGTTGAAGCCCACGAGCCTGCTCGACTGTGACAAGCCACACAATGTTGAATAGAGTTCCTGCTGCATTACAGCTGCCTGAGAGTTCTTTAACCTAAAATGCAAATATGTGAATAATCTGCCAGAGGATATCTGTCAATGTGAAGTTGAAGCAGCGGTGATAGAGTTTTTTTTTGTCTTGTACCAAAGTATGGACAAATAGTTTGCCTTGAGCATCATGGTTTAGTCCTGGGCAGGATGCAAACCTGCATCCCTGCCAAAGTGGAAGCAATCAAAAGGAAACCAAGATTAATCATTAACACAATGCTTAAATTATAATTTACAAAGTTAGAAGTTCGGTAATCTGACCAGAAGAAAAGACGTGCTGCAATGCCATTACGATTGTCACTAAACTAATATGGCTTTAGAAAGTGGTGAGCACAGCAGGAAAGGTGATGAACAGACTCTGCTCTCCACTGGGATACATACAGCCTCAGTGATGAAGAGGAGTGTCAGAGCAGAGAAAGGGTGTCTGGGGGGAGGGGAGGGAAGAGGCAAATAAATAAAAGCAATTATTTGCTGTAAAATAATTTAACGAAAGGGACTCTGGAATAATGCAAAAAAACCAAAAACATCAGTAAGAGAGCGAGGCGAAGCTGATGTTTGATGTTTAATACAAATTTGATACCTCCTAAAGAGGCGTTGAGGTTCTGATGTGAATTTGTTTCTAACTCCGAAAGACAGGAAAACTTTCAACATCAATTTATCTGCGTTTTTTGTTTGATGTTAACCAACACTGACAAACAACACAACAAACAACGGAGACAGGGCAAAAAGGACAACGGTGGAGTGTGAAGTCTGTCCGATGTCTCTGCATGATTTCTCTCACTGTGTCGTTGGTCTGTGCAGGTGAAGGCGTGCTGCGTTTCCGCTTGACTTGTTGACAACCATGCTGTCAATGTCACCTCAACCCGTGTGTGTTTATCGACACTTTACCGCAGATTGCCTGCCACTTTTCTGTACCTGCCGTCACACGCTTCAGCATCTTAAGATAGACCTTTATGGACTTTATCTTTACCTGTCTCTGAATCCATGTTTGAAAATGGATGTCTGACAAGTGAAATTCTACCAGACAATGGTGTCTGGTAGAATAGTTCAATAAAAAAAAATATATATATAATTGAAGAAAGCGCAAAAGACTTTATTAAAACAACAAATTATTCCAAATAATAAGAAAGCTTGACTGTTCCATCAGTTGCTGTTTCATTTAAGGATCCTCAAGAAAAGTGGCTCCTCTGAAACACTGAGGCAGCAAAATGCAAAATCATTGAAATGAGCAGAACAAAAGATATTAACATGCTCAATACCCATTAGTCCAAAGAGCCCTGGGGTTAAAGAAATAGTGCTTTTCTTTAAATAAGCTAGAGCAACTCGAGGAACTGTGACAGGCAATTTTCAGACCCCAATAAGTTTGAAACACGACACTGTAACTCTAATAGCTGTGCAACGTCTCCAACTGACAGCTCTGTTTCCAGCCCAGACAGAGAATGGAGGATGAGTCCTCTCTGCTCTGAGAGGACAGAAATGTCAATAAGGATGGGCTTGGCTGCTGAAAGCCATTGATCCACAGCGGAGAAGAGAAAACAGAATGATGCGGAAACAATCGGGAGAGAGGTAGAGTCAAAGAGCAAGAGAGAAAGAGCGATGTGAAAATATGTGGTGCTCAACTGTGAATTCATAATCAATGCCATTTATGACAAATGACAAATTATTAATGACAAATGACAAATGTGCTTTAATGACAATGAGGTGGTGTTGATAATGAAGTGGTAATGAACACTGGGACAGGGAACAAAGATTTTATTTTTAAACTAATCTTTTTATAAATCATGTCTTACAAATTTGTATTGCAAACGCTAATTTATCCAAGCCTTTTGGATGCAAGACAGGCAAGCATTGATATAAAACTGAAAAGGACATTCAAAAACGCAAATGTGACTAAATTAAATTTGACTCTGTCCAGTTCAGATAAAATGTCACTTTTAGAGTGACTAGATGTTCAGCAGAATGCTCCTCCAGCACCGCCGGCAGGTATCCTTGTCCTCTAGCAGTTGGCTTACAGTTAATTAGGCCCGAGCGCCTATTCTAGGCGTAATTAGGCCCGAGCGCCTATTCTAGGCGTAAGGGGCTATTGCTTTTGCAACGCAGAAGACAAGTTGACGAGCGTAGCGAGTCAACCCTCGACAAAGTTGACGAGCGCAGCGAGTCAACCATCGGGCGACCAACACACCCACGCCCACACCCACGACACTCAACAGCACACACACACACACCCCGACACTAAACAACACAGACACACACACACACACACACACACATAAACACGAGTTGACGAGCGAAGCTCGTCAACTCGTGTTTGTGTGCCCCCACAGACGCGTAGCCCTCGTCGAGACCATTCCAAAAATGTATTTTGTGTAGAAATCGCACACTCAGAAAAAAAAGTTATATTGTTTTTGCAAAAATTCTTTATTCTTCTTTATTCTTTTTTCTGCTGTTTAAACGGCAATTTGACCCCCTCAACATGCTCGAAAACTCACCAAACTTTGAACCAAGCTCAGAACCGGCGAAAAATTAATTATTTTATGCGTTTTAAAATTGGGCATGAAAAAGTGGCGCGCTAGCGCCACCTACAAAAATCACAATGCATTGTGCCTATGGGGGGTCCGACGCCAACTTTGTCGGACAGCCACGAAATTCGGTACACACATGCGTCAAGTCAGGGCAAAAAAAAAAAAGTATTATGGCCACGCCCCCAGACACACAGGAAGGCGGCCATATTGGATATAATTTTAAAAACTGCTGAGTCAGCGTTTGCACACACACACAATCCAATCCAAACCAAATTTTAAACACTTATTGACCCTTCCTACCTGGACACTTTAAAAGGGAAACTTTGACAATCAGCCTTACAGCGCCCCCTAGAGAACGATAACAAAAATTGAATGGGAATTAAAAAAATACTTTGCCAGAAATGATTGAAACTTACCAGAAAAGTCCCTCATGTGGTCCCGATCAAAAACCACAACCGTAACCATGTTGTTGTTTTTACGCTGTTGCCATGGCGATGGCAACCCCTCCTATGGGGAGGGGTCCGACGCCAACTTTGTCGGACAGCCAGGAAATTCGGTACAGACATGAGTCATGTCAGGGCAAAAAAAAAAAGTATTATGGCCACGCCCCCAGACACACAGGAAGGCGGCCATATTGGATTGAAACTTAAAAACTCCTGACGGCAGATGGCCATATAATCCAAATAACGATTTGACTAAACCGTGAGCTACTAATGCAGCTAAAATCTAAACACTCAGGACAAAAGCGGCGTGCGTCGGCGGGTCAGCTCAACGGCCTGTCGGCCGGCGAGGGCCTACAACGCCGCTTGCGGCTTTAATTTAATTTCTTTCTGAATTAACTTGCTGAATACTTTATTTTATACATACACACGTTTGTCAGAATGTGTTGTTGCACAATAACTGACCGCCTGTTCTGGCAGATGCTCTGATTTTGTAGTTGTGACTCAGATTAGTTGTTGTTTTCTGTTTCTTGTTATTTCCTTTTCACAGTGAAACCGTGAAAAAAACTAGCACTGCTTCAATAGCAAACTAAGAAAGCTGATGCTGTTTCAAACATTATAGAACAACAAGATGTTCCTGCAAGATTGCAATATGTGAGACTCTCGCCTTTAACAAACAGGGAAACTGCATCTTTTCGCTTCATATTCTATCGCCACGGTGTGTAAGTATGCCGCTGGCTGGGCCAACTTGTAGCAGATCACGTACATTCTAATTTGTGGCTAATAGATTTTGAGGTCCTGAGAAAATGCGGAAATTAATGTAACACTGAACCGCCAAACAAGCGTTTCACCGACAAATCCATTACCTTTAAACATCAGAGCTATGGTTATGAGCAACTACACGTACCATCATAATTACCATTCTGATATAATTGTGTTATTACAAAAAAGATGATTAAACTAGAAACACGTTGCATTTAAAGGGTAAGCGAGTGGTGCACATTAAAACGATGCATCTTTGATTAAAAAGCACAAACTGCAGAGTAACTACGCATATTACAAACAATGCATTTGTAATTTCTGTACGTGGATGATCCCAATGGCATTCCTTTGAATACAACAAAAGACAAATTTGAATTTTCCTCCAGAATCTATCAAACATTTTTTCCCCCAAGGGGTGTATGACAAGAAAATGCCTCCTGTTTCCAACATGGTGGTTTTGTGAACTATCTAAGGATCAATACATAATGTCTGAGAAGTTTGACATGATTGACAACCTCATAATATCTCAGCAAACGCTCCAGCATCCCAGTCTGATGAGATTCATATGAACAACGTGAAAAGAAAAAAACATTGTGTTTCTCTTCATCTCTTAAGTGGCTGTAAACACTCTGCTTCTACATTGATTAACCTGGGGGAGAGCCAACATGCTCACGGTACCAAAATAGATCTAAAGCATCAGTCTGCTGCTGTCTGGTCTTTGATGCTTTGAGAGGCACACTGCTAAGTGAAGCACTAGACATCCGCAGATCAGCAGAAATCCAAAATGGACATTACACAGCTATGCTCATTTCTCAACTAAGTGCAGGCGCACGTCCCTCAAATGTTCTCTAGCGGCTCCCAGGTGGATCTTTCATGAATTTTGTGTTCACTTCACTGCCATCCAGTTGCATTTCCAATAGCTCTACAACATTGAGGCGTATACCTATTATTCCCTCTTAGCTGTAAAAGCCTAGGATGAGATTCTCAGGGTTCTAAGTGCGCTATAAATGAATCACAAACCCTAAAGAAAAAAAACGCTGGGATGACATGCACAACAAAATATGTCAGATAACCACCTCTGTGTCCCTCTGATTCAGCTATCCGGAGATGAGAGAGTAACAACTCAGAGCTATGCCTCCCCTCGAGACCGTTTTCTTCGAGTATGCCAGTGGTGGAGCTGAGAGGTGCCGAGACACCAGCTAGTCATCAATCTGCCCTATTCCCTCGGTGCCTTTTCGCTATGACAGAGGTCAGGCGTCCGCTGGCTCAACTGTTACTAGAATTCACACTTCCATGACATGCACACTCTTTCTGTTACTGTTTTACATTTTTCCCTTCCTCTCTTAGTATCATCTTGATTTTATTATCATTTTTTTTTGTCAGTGTTACTGATGTTCAGGAATGTAACAGGAATTACTTACATAAGTGTAACCCACAGTCTATATAAAGCTTGAACAATACTTCAAAGAAGAGAAAAATACGACCTATTAAAAGTTATTTCCAAATTTAAAAAAATTTGGTTAATTCTGAATGTATGTGTGTGAATGCCTGGGAAGGAAGGTCATGTAATTGATAGAGGCACATTTTTAACTCAAATGCATCATTTGGATTATATTGAGATTATGTGTAAATCTCACATTGAGGTTGAAGGTTATATTTGGATGGTGTGGTATTTTAAATTGATTAGGACTGAAGAAAATATATATATATACATTTAGTGATGATGATGCACGATTTATAAAGGATATATGAAGGTTTAAAGTTAGGCATTTGAAATTCAGTTAACTTCACTTAGCACACATGCATGTGTGTATGGGTTATGTCTCTATGTTTTGGCAACTTTAATGTTTTTTTCTCTCTCTCTGCCTCCCATTCAGCACACTCAGTCAGCCATTCGTTCTTTTTGACAGACAAAATAATCAGTGTTTTCAGACATCAGAGTTACCGTCCACTGGAGAATAGATGGCAAAAAAACACTACAAACAAAATGTATTAAAACATGAATTATAGATGTAGTGTGAGTGGTTGTCAGGAAAAAAAATAGTTTAATTCTCTGTTAGAAGAAGAGAAGGGAGTTTTCCACACTGACATTAAATTACTAGTGATATAATTATAGGCAGGCATCAGTGGGGGCTGACCCTTTATGATGTATTCGTGAGGTTTACTGGGATTGCTGCTGTTTTATTTCTGATACTTAAACCACATATTTATTTCTGGACCAGGTGAGAATGCATGACCTGATGACTCCTTTGAGCCTGTGGCAGATAACAAACAACCTCGGCTTCTGGAACAGATTTCATCCTCGGGTACATAGTTTTATTTTATTTTTTTTAGCTGTGTGGGGTTTTTATTGTGTTTTTTACTATTCTTTGTGATAGGTGGAACATTTGGAAAACCGCAGTGGGTGACAAATTGTCTCACGGCACCATCGCATCAACACTTACAACGAACCACTCGTTTACTCTCTAGCCAGCTAATTGGCTTACCTGAACAGCCAACATGCAAAACCCCAAAATAGCACCATCCTCAGGCACCATCCTCGAGTCATCTGCCTGCATCACATGATGCGTTTCGACCAATTACGGAAGCTGTTTCCATGTCCAAGGGCGAGGTGGGAATCGCGTGCAACACTTCCATCAAACAGGGAATATGTTCTTAGCGTAGGGATTCCCTGCACGCCAGCTCGTCTCTGTCACCAAGGCTGCAACATATTCTACAGGGATGTTTGCTGTCCCTAAGAGCTGGGTTGTTTTTTAGCATCTTGCTTCTGTATGAATCAAGGCACATACAAAACAATCTTGGGCGGTGACTTTAGGGAGCAACAAAGTGACTTCTGGCAAACCAAGTCTGAAGGGTGTGGTGGTAGTAAGAAGTAACCAAGAAATCATTTTACGGTAAATAAATAGTAATAGTATCATCACCGAAGTCCATGGCGTCCACTGAGCAGAACATTTCGGGCAGAGATACACAAACTGAAAAGGTGCTATTTAAAGCTTGTCTCAACTGATAAAACAATTGAGACATCATGGTCGCATAATGTCTTCCTACATCAAAAACAAAGGTATACCAGTGGTCTGGGAAATAAGCTGACGTATGGTATAGTCTGTTGCTCCCCATAAAGGGTTTGACTGACATGCAGAAAATGCAATCAGAAAGAAACATGAGAAATATCCATAC
Organism: Brachionichthys hirsutus; assembly: GCF_040956055.1. Taxonomy (NCBI): domain Eukaryota; kingdom Metazoa; phylum Chordata; class Actinopteri; order Lophiiformes; family Brachionichthyidae; genus Brachionichthys; species Brachionichthys hirsutus. The sequence continues at coordinate 33,883 of NW_027180677.1, read as the reverse complement.
AAAATGGGAAGACAAGTTCCCACAGCTGTGGCTTCCATCATCTTCTAGATCAAACTGACCTAACCTGGTGATCCAAGTCAAGTCTCAGGTTCACTGAATCATTCAGTATAAAGCAAGAACCCAGCAATATCTGGAATCCTCGGCGTTAAACCGAGCTCAGATCAGAAGCCTTCACGAGCACAATGTGGGCATAAAGTTCTGTGTCGTGTCGACACAGTCGTGGGCCAGTTAATTTATTCAAGCCGAGTAGGGACGGTAAGGATTGAAAGAGGAGACAGGTGAGCAATACTCAAGAAGATGAGACCAATTTGACATTCCCAGAACAAGTACTTGTTCTCTGAATAGCAGTGCAAGATCTCCTTCGAGGATCTAGGGCAGGGCTGTGAACTTTAGACTTTAACTTCAGATAGACATAAGTAAGAGCAATAAGGGGTTAAGACTTAGCTTGGATTTAAAGCTTGGGAGACATTAAAGCAAAAACTAAAAAAAATATATATAACTTTCCACAGATAGTGAACAGACCATAATAGTATATGAATCAATGTTAATGAACAAATTAAAAATTACCAATCAGGATTTAAACGTCTGAGAGATTTGCCACCAATTAGCATGTTGCTGCCTGTGAATAATTAGAATTCACTGAGACCAACAAGTAACTTAAATGAAGCTACTGGCTATTGTTGATTCACAGCGGATTTTCCAACCAGTTAGGACCACTGAGTTATTAAAATATGGGATATGTCAGCAGTGTCCAGAGGATCAATCCATGCTCATAAAAATGATAAGCGGTCAATCACCACCTCCTTAATGTTAACTATTAGTCTGTAACTATGAGGCAGAAGACTCCCTGTTGTTCATCACCTGTGCCTGTAATGGGGCACACAGTTTACTTCTGATATGAAACAATATATATATATAAAAAACAATTATAGGCTGTGACTTACAGCCACTGAACAATGTCCACCATCAATCAGCAGAGGGGAAAAAGGCAAGAGTGCGCCGATACATTTCAGCCCGCTTATTTCCACTCCCTCTTGCTCTGAAATCTTTGGCCTCAGATGAATTTGGCCCTCGGGCGCCGCTGTGAAAGGACAAATATATGTTGCAGATAGCTAGGTAATAATTACTCCTATTTACCAAGTTGAAATGTCACGATTCAAATGTTTTATTATGTTTTACATATAGTTATTCCTGCTCATATCACGTCTTTCTCTCATTATGTCCACGTCTCTCATGGCATTCATGGCAGCTACTGCGGCTGGGAAATAAAGCAGTGCCATGCCAAAGACTTCAGAACCTAATGGGTAACACAGAAATGCCAGAGGTGCCAAATTGGTCAATGCTCCCTCAGGCTAATATTGACAGCTTGCAACATGCTAATTCACATTTACAGACTGCACCTTGCATGAACTTCTCATTCATGCACAGAAACCGAAGCATGAAAAGGCTCAAAGGTCCCACACTGCAAAGGCTGACATCCACAGCAGGATGCTTTTACTTTGAAGAATCGCTAGTTCTGATTGATCTTCAAGTTGCTATAACAAAGAGAAAGAGCAGTATCTGAACAATCTCTCACCATGTAAGTCTTTGACATTTTTTCTGCCCCTTTAACCCCTGTCTCTGTGCAAGAAACACACACACTGTCCACCCCCTGCAAGGCGAGCTCATCTATGCAGAAGGGGGGTTATCGGCAGCTGATCAGTACATAAGCTCATGTGTCGGCGCACGGCTGTGTTACAGCGGTGGAACTGCTTGGACAGCCTCTCAGAATTCCACACAAGTACAGTATGCTGCACACAATGAACATTAGGGAATGCAGATGGAACAGGAAATCGCAGAGAACTATGGGAATTTTTTAATGCACACGCTCCTCTGAAGCCTTTTACACTGTCACCCGACATTTCCCACTGCAGAGGCACCTGCGGAACACAGAGACAGTAAACCTGACTGACTTCTGCCTTTTCCTTTTAAACCAGTAAAAACAACTTACTACTTGTTGTCATCTTGCTCACTGTGCAGGTACCGTGTTATTTGACAAAGCACAATCTTAAAAAAATACAATAAAACTTGCTTGAGCTGAGACAGATGACATTTTCTGTTGAGAAAAAAAAGCTCCACGAAATGCTGCTCCGCTCAGCCGGGGTGAAACAATGTGAATGGAAGTGGATGTGGAGGGTGAATACACACACCAATGCCCAGTGGGGGTGGAAGTATTCAGAAACTTTACTGCGAAAAGTATCACAGTGAAAACTATGTGCTGCATTCCATATTTTGAATAAGTATGAATACAATTGGTAGCATTGAAGTTGAAGTAATGAAATACCATTTTGCATAAAAAAACAGCTACAAAACTGAAAATAATAATAATAATTTAATCATTTCAGCTCTTATTTTCCAAATTGTTGGTCAATTTGTTGATGAAACTTTTTTCCATACTGTATGTCTTCCAAGATATTTTTTGCAAAATAAATACCAGAGCTGTCAGATGAATGCATATCAGAAGAAAATTAAATCACTTACACAAAGAAAGTACGACCTTTGAACTTTAGATTCAATGAAGTCTTCATTCTCGGGGTTGTGTTCTTATGCAGGTAGTGCAGGTTTGTCAGACTTGCTGAAAGTTGAGCATATTTTGGGACAAACCACCCCTGCAGCCTGGAGGAAATAATAACCTTTTTTTTTAATGATAGTGATATAATGATATGATAGTTAAATCCAGAAGAAGAAAAAATACCTCCACATTGGACTTGGTTACTTTAACATTTATTTTCCTTATTCTACTCAGTCACTTGTTAATAGCTGTCAGGTGAAACCTAAACTCTGGGATATAGGTCTTATGGTCGTATTCAGTCTGCTGAGAGGAAACACACTGACAACACACACACACACTCTCATACACAAAAACAACAACAACTCTCTATCCTCTCCCAGGGGGTGCATACAGTCTTTTTTGTTTGTACCACTAAAATCAGAAATACAGGGACAGCATTTTTTACTAAAACATGGCTCCACCAATTAAATAGCTCTTCTGCATGTGATAGCCTTTGTAGGATGAGAACACAATCACGTTTGAGTGTGTGTTTGCAGAATGCTGCATGCAAATACAATAGATACAACTGTACTTCAGTTGGTTAATTACTTGCACGTGAGCCTCTATACTCTGACATGCCTCTTATCGTTTCTCACGTCACTCTCAACCTGCTGCAACACACTTACAGACACACATGCCTACAGTGTGTGTGTGTGCAAACACACACCACCAAAACGAAAGAAAAAAGAAAATAATGTGCCGATAGTTCTCCCTTTTTCAGTTATGTCCCTTGAGATACTCCCTCCCAACCCCATTTCCCTTTTGTGTGAAGACACCTGAACAAGTCATTTTGGTCCCCAGGGGCCCCTGGCTGTGTCTTTTGTTAAAATGTTAGGAATGACAAGACCAAGTTAGCTCTGCCTGAGAGGTTGTGACTTATGACATTTACTGTATGCAGGGACAGGTTAGGACTGATGGTATATGTGTGTGGGCGTGATAAGCAGAAGAAAGGTATAAAACTATCTGTGTGGGAGAATGAAAGGAGGGTGATGAGTAGGGTAGCATTAAGAAAGACAAATTAAAGACAACATTTGGGGGGGGGGGGGGGTGGAAGAATCACAACAGCATGAGATCGTATAAGAATGCAGCGGGGGCTTTGGATGAAAGGTTGAAGGAATATAATGAGTGTGGAAATAAGTCAAAGCTAAAACATGAGGTGGCCACAAGGGAGACGACACGAAGGAAGGAGTGACAGCGTAAAAAAAGTAAGGAGTAACGTTAAAGTAAGAACAGAAGGAGGAGCTATGGAACAATGGAAGATTGGATGAAAAATAAAAGAGAACCAGGGGGTGTAGGAGAAAGAGGCTGGAGGAGGCTTTAAAGCAGTATCTGCTTGTTATCTAGAAGTCCTCTGAATGCAGGGGATGTGTGTCCGATCCTTGGAGAACATGCAGTAAGGAAACAATTTCGACCCACAGTATGGATCCTCCTCTCACGCTTTCATTATTAATTATCCTGTTCCCTATGTTTGTGCTTTTTGTGTCTTTTGTGTAGTTCCTTCCAACAACAAGGGGAAAGAAAAGAAAAAGTTATCCTCTCCAATCCTTTTAAAACAATCGGGAACATTAAATTGCTCATTGATGCTAAAAGAGTGGGATTTCACACATTGTTCATTGGGGAGCAATTATATTATGATTCATTAAAATTAACATGGCAGGTACAGCAATAGTCAGATCTGTCGGCAGGACCATTTTATGCCATGTGATTTAATAGATAAAGGCATTAGGAAATATAATACGACACCGGAGTTGGATGAGAAAACCTGGATTATAATCTCCATTCCAGATCAGCGGGGTAATAGTCTGTTTTTGTGGAGTATATTTAAGATTTACCACACCAAACCATGCTTTTTGTTGACCTTGCTTTGTGCACTGAGGAACAATCATGCAGGAACAAAAAAGGCCCATCAACAAACTGGCCTAACAAATATTTCTCTGCATCCTTGTTCCTTCACCTTCATGCGTTACATTGCTTTCTTCATCTAATATAAGGTATAATAATGATTGCCATCTTTACATTATGTGTATTGTTAATTGCAATCTGCAGATTAAACTGAAGCCTATTTTGCTGACCGTTCAAAGATGTTTTATAATAAGGATTTTCATTAGTGGTTGTAGAAGCGACATTAAATTCATAAAAGAAACAGTCACATGCTGTTAGGGATTCTGCTGCATCAAGGTATCTGAATGCTGGCAGAATTATGATTCATGCAAATGTTACGGATAAAGTCACAAAGTAACACAAGAAGAACGGGGCAGGAGACAAAACGTGAAAGTCAGTGTTCTTTTATATGTTTTTAAGGGCCACCCACAAATTTCGTCTTGGCGGCATCAAAAACTAAACTCAAACAAACTGAAATGCCGCTTATCTGACGGTTTCTCCGCCCAGCCCAAACCTGATTGTCCGTGGGGCGGCCACTCGTCCAAGTCTCCTGCGCCGATCACAACCACGCCCAGTGCTGTCCACGCAGGGACCCACCGGGTGGGGCAAAAAGTCCACATTATTCAGCAGCACATCCTGCACATGTACAATTCAAACAGTGATCCAAATCTGTCCACACATCACACAAAGAAGACAAATGAGTTCTGAATACGTATGAAGTGATGAGTGTTGTCTAGCCCCCCTTTCCTCTGTGTGAGACTTAAGGGCTTCAGGATTTAAACACTATTCATGAGTGCGCAGGCAACAGAACACTGCAGCTCTGTTCAATCGAGCTGCACTTAAATGGTTTTATATGGCCTTTAGCCTTTTCCCAGCAGGGCATTAGACCGCTGCTGACTGTGACTGGCTGTGCAAATCAGGGGTGAAGCACTGTTCACCTTGCTGGTGAGAATGTCCGTAATACACAATCAAAAGCAGAAGACGGCCCTCGCCTGGCTTCGTGGCAGCCTCCAGCATGAGGTACAGCAGGCAATTGTTTGAAATGAAGCCAAATTAGTTTGATCAGAGAGTTACAGGTTCCTGCCTGCACTTCGCACGATGATAAGTATTTCCTCTGATGATCAGAGGCTGAACAACAAGCTGAGATTTTTGCAGGATGAGACAGGAGGGATAAGCAGAGAAATAAAGTATTGATCAAGCAAAGCTGTGCTGCCTGTCAATACAGACCTTTCTCCTGGGATCAGAGGGACGGAAAATAGAGAGGCAATATTTATTAGGTGTGTGTATGTATGTGTGTGTATCCAAAGAAGGCTATGGAGCTTGTATGGATATTTGCACACCATGGGATTGTGAATCAAAATGCACCAACACCCGCAGAAGACTGCATGCGCCATCTGGCACGTATCATGGCAAGCAGTAAAGATACATAAAAGTAAAAGTATATTCAAGGAATTTAAATTACTTTCATATACCCACCCCTGTGCATTTTATATTTACAGCAAATGAATAACTGAGACACTGCATGCTCTGAATGCTAGATGTTGATATGAAGCAACACCTTCAAGCATGCAGGAGTGTGACTTCTATTAACTCATGCTGCATCAATGGGTGACATAAACTTTACAGTGCAGAATGAAATAAACTAAGAGCAATGGGAGTTAAAACCAGACATGTATAGGATTATATGTTCTGTATGCAGATATCTAAACTGTCCCTCAACCATTTCATTGATGGCATACATGGGTGAAGTACAAGCATGGTTTTCCAGATTAGATAGGAACCAAGGAGATCAGATCGGCTGTGGCATAATGTGAAGGTGCAGCTTCACTACGGAACGATCGGGTGTCCAATTTATCCATATGTTACCCATTTAATTTCACTCGGGAGTTGTTTTCCTCACACACAAACTAGCTTAGATGTCAGATGGTTAAAGTGTTGAGGATTTCGGAAGGTTAATATACTTAAACTCTACAATGTGTCATGCATATAATAATTCTGTAAATAAAGCTAAACTATTTGTATATGTGGGGCATGAATCAGCTTTGCTGCTTTTTTGCTTTGAATTCTCTTTTTGTGTGCACAGTAGGGCTGCCGCCTTAATGCTGACACAGCATTTTCTTTCAGCGTGTCATTCCGTTTCTCATTTAATTTTTTTCTTTTATACGCCCTGGCAGCATAAATGTTTTGTCAGGCTTGTCTGTGGCTGCCTCTGATATCCACCAGCAGACTGGGTGGCCCAAGCTACATTATTTACGAGAACAGGGTCACTACAGCATGTGCCAAGCACTGAGGCGCAGACAAGAGTTTCTGGCTGACACATATGGCAAGAAAGCACAGGTGGAAAACAAGATAGATGCATCTGGAGTGAACGATCTGTCAGGGAGAGAGAAGGTAGTGCTTGTACTTAAAAGATGGTACATGAAGACAGGACACTCCAGCTCTGACCTCCTCAGGATCCCAGTAATTCAAATTCAATTCAAATACAATCACTGGATTGTATGCATTGCCTCACACAGGTGTTTGCTTTAATGAGGATCTCTTCACCTAGTTATTGTTATTCGTACTCTTCTTATATTCTGCAGATGCAGACATTAAGTATGCAGTGAAACGCTGATATAAGGTTTGTAGAACTACCCACAGATCATGGTTGGGTTGATTTTTTTTGACTACAAGCAGTGTGCATGCAGAAAATAAAAATATTATGTGGGAAAGTCTAAATATGAAGCACAACAGGAGCTACTAACGTGGCACAAACTGCTAACACGGGTGCCGTAAGGCATGATGTTCTAGGGTACAAGATGCTCACATAGCATGTATGTGACTGTTTGTGAATGTACAGATGATGTAAAAAGCCTGGATGGGTTTTAAAAAAATACAACTGGAGCTGAATTCATGGGAAATGTTCCTAAATTGGAGGTTTGCATTTTAAATACATTAAGTTGAGTATTTCCTCTATATAAGACTTGGACGCCTTATTTATCAGTTTCCAGACCTATATATGGTTCCTGCACAATACCTGAACCCCTAAAATAGTGTAACAAAAACTCCATAAATGTTTACATTATTTTGTAGTTTTCTTAAAAAAAAAGACTTTGTTCCAGTCGTTATAATTGTTTCGTATCAAATGAATATTCATGTTTCTGTATTTGAAGAGTCTATTAAGGGATCATGTTTTTGTTTCTGAGGCCCTGATATGGACAACAGGAGTAAAGAGTCCGCAAATATAATCACGATGTCGCTGTCAAAACATCAATATTCATACTCCTGATGGCAAAAATAAAAAATACAAAAATCATTTATTGAGTCTTTTATGAAAAAAGAAGACTGGATATGGCATGAACAAAAAAGAGATGGCATTGATGTATGTTTGACATGAGGGAGAGGCGGGGGTGGTTCATGGGCGCGTTGCTGATCTAGATTCCTGAGGAAAAAGTCAAAAACAACCAGATGTCACTGATGCCTTACAAAGTCAGTCACAGCTTACAGCAGCTCCACATCAGCGCTATACATTAAAATGAAACCTGCAGACTCTCTCGCGTCAGACAAGATGACAGTTGTTATATAAGGAATGGAGATGGATTGCTTATTTATACATCCCTACACTGTCAAACTTTCCCTCGACAGCCAAAGGAAGGGAGACTTTGAGAAGAGCGTCAACTCTCTCTCTCTTTCTCTCTCTCTCTCTAGTCCTCTTCCTCTGCTCTCTTCCAGATGCTCTCCTCCTTCGCGCATAATAAATCAAAGATATACAAATTAAGCAATAACTTTGAGAGACTCTCAACACCACACATCCCAACGCAGAGACTGCATCAGAGTCCAGCAGGGATTCTAGAATATCTATAGCTTGTAACTCATAAAAACATTAGCAGAGCAGCACACACTGAAGGTTAGGTATTATGATGCTGCTCTGTCAAGATGTCAAGCTGCAGATACTGTAAGATGATGCCAGATCCCATTGCAGGGCAAGACATTTGGGGGTAAGTGAGAAAAAACAATTACAATGTCACAGCTTGAATATTTGCTGTGAAATGTACCTTGATGTATATTAATTCTCCAGGGGAAAAAGAGTGAGGGGTATTCTGATTTATCACCCTCTTTGCCGCTATCATTTATCACCCCAGTAGCCACCAGATTGAGGTCTGCTTTGAAATGGCCACGGCGTTTCCACTTGGGAAATTCCATTACTGGTCTACGGAGGGAAGAGAGAATGTGTTTTAGTTTATGAGGACAGAAAATAAAAGAAATAAAAAATTGAGACGTTCTAGAGTGAATCAGGTTTCCAATCTATGAAAACAAGCAGAAACAAAGGTCCACCTTCGTGTACACATGAACTCTGCAGTTGGCTCATGAGCCAAGTGTTCAATTAATGGATGTTTGACATGGTGTGGAAATGTCATTACACAGAACATGCACTTTGAACAACTGGAGACAGCCTTGTCCAAGTTAAACTGTGGGTTCCTGCAAAATACACTTCAAATGGTTTTATGTAGTCGTTGACTTTGTGAGACATTTCCATGTTTAAGCACTGCGAGAGCCGAACTGTGTGGTTGATTATGACATTGGAGGGTTAATGTGGCAGGATATCAATGAAAAACTATGCTGAAATCTTTATTATTTTTAATTAATATTACCCCTACAGGTAATCCAGCAGCTATTTCCCATGTTTAGAGACCGGGAGCTAGTGGATTTTGCTACATGATTCTATTCCAAATGAGGGAAAATAGAGATTGGACACCATTTCAATAAAAATAATGTGAACAGAATGCAAGTTCTTAGTTGATCCATACTTTGTTTGTGGTTAATGTCTGTTCATTTGTTAGATTTTATTCCAGTTGATATTTTCATCATCATCATCAGACTGTTATCACCGCAATCTCTAACAATCTGGTGATGTTGCAGACAATGAGGCATGTAAAACAGATGGTGTGTAAAACTCTTCAGATATTATCCAGCTGGAAATGATCTCCTCTTTGATCCACATCTCTGATCTAATCTGACTTTGGCTATGCTGCTATATTTAGCATGGGAGGAAGTGCTCTTGCTGCTGCATTCATTTTGGATATGAAATTACCATGACTTCAAAAGGAGCAGGAAAAACAGCAAGTCATGTTTTATGTTGCTGCTCCTGTGTCACGAACAAAGGAAATATCTTCAGAATGTATAAAGAAAAGTGATTGAAAGGCTGATTGACAAAATGTTTGCTCGCAATAATAAAATGTTTTAAACGTTGAAGCAAAACCACAGACGGTGTCAATTATGTCCAACTTGAAATAATTTCGAAGCTGCTGCTCGCTGCTCATCTGACTTGGATGTACTTTCAACACCGTTCATCGATTTCATATCATAGCTTAAATGTTTTCGTAGTTTGAGTGCCTAAGTTTTGTCATGAGTCTCTCAGGAATGTAGAGTAATGCGGGATGTACCGTGCATGAAGGTAGGTAGAGAGGTTGAGGAAGAGGACAGGACTTAGAGCGGAGACAAGGTGAGGAGGAGGCTGTCGGATCTGCCTATTGACAGCTCAAACCCCACAGGGCGAAACACAAGAGAGGTGTGTGTTTGTGCGAGTGCATGTGCGTGTGCGTGTACGTGTCAGTCCTGATGATCTAGCATGTCAACTTGAATAAAGGTCCTTCTCCGTGCTGATGCCCTCAGGAAACATTGACATTCTCAGCAGTTTCTTGTGGGATGCTGGAGTCTCGACAATCCAGCACAAGACAGAGAGGAGAGAGAGCATCGGGGGGATTAGTCACTGCAGTATATCCTCCCACCATGTCCTATATGTGGACAGTATTTTACATGATTTAATATATTCAGGGCCTGCATTGTCCCGAAAGCATCAACAATTATTTTAGGCGGTCAGCAGCACTAATTATTCTATTAAGCTCTGCTTTGACTAATCTTGCATCTGCTACTGGTAACAGCGTGGAGGATGTCGTCTTCTGAGGATGAGCATCCTCACTTCTCATATTTGCCTACCAGATAAAAAAGCAGCAATAAAGCAGGGAGGGAAATATTACTTTTGCAGTTCTCTCACCTTCTCCAGGTTTCTACTTAATCAGCTGATTGCGAGCGCTTCCTCCCTCAGACGGCGTGGGGACATATCAGCTCTCGCTCCTTGAGATTTGAACGTGAGTGAGCGGGAGTCAGAAATATTTCAGGAAATGGATGAGAGATGAGAAAATGAAAATCTTTCAGTGCCTGGACTGAGACCGCTTATCTATGTCCTGCTGGCACTATGAAAGTAGGCATCACCTCCAGTCCTGCCAAAGTCAATTTGGTTGCAAATAATCTGTTTGGTATCCAGAGTGCATTTTCACCACTGGATTCAATTAGGTAGACTATTGACACTAGTCAGATGTGTGTTGCTGCTATTTGCAAATCTCAGACAAAGGGATGAGGGATAATAACTGCCTTTGCTGTTTTCGCTTTTTCCACACTTACACTGCAACATCTCTTGTTGTTGTTTAAGCATACGTTGAAATGATTGTTTTTATTGCTTAAAATGGCAGGCGTCGTCTTAAAGGAACTACAACACCTGCACCATTGACTGCCGTGAACTTAAATTTGGGTTCAAAGACTCATCTGTTTTTTTTAATTAAAACCAAGGGATTAAATGGAAATAAGCGGCACAAACAGCACAAAACATGCCAAGACCAAAAAGGAAGTTTCTTTTCATGTAATTTCATGCAAAGTAAGAACCGATTTGTGGCTCAGCTGAAAAAAGCTACCAGTCTCATAACCAAACAGAGACATTGGAGAAAAGAGACGAGGAATGGAGCATGAGCTGAATAAAAGTCTTTAGATGCCAGGGTTTTTAAAAACCCGTGTTTGTGACTGGACTTAAGCAATAAAATCACTGGTACTGCTATGGAGAGAGAAATGTATTCACATTCTTTTTCCACAAAGTTCATGGATTGTGAATTTTGAACATTGGTGTGCTGATTTAAAATCTCATTAACGGCCAGAGAAAAGCATGAATCCCCCACCCTGTCAAGGTTTAAGGTGAGATTTTCTTTTTTTTTCTCACTGGAATGTGGACAACTCTGCTCACTCCTGTGTTTGTGCGGAGAGATTTCACCAGAGGATGAAAATCTGAGAGGCCAAAAGCCCTCTAATAAGTCTGTCCTGATCTAAGCTGTATTGAGGAGTGAGTCCATGTTAAAACCAGGTTGACCTTTATCACAAACAGCAGCCTCAAAATCGATTTTAAACACAAGCGAGGGCATCGCTCCCTCAGCGATGCTGGATTCACGAGACTATTTGGTTCCTTGAAGCAGCAGCTTTATTTCTGCATTTAAAGAGATGCACAAAGCCAATGATGCTGTGATGAGTCACGAGAAAGGATAGGATACGATGGATTCCAGTAATCAGGTTTCATTGAGGTTCCGTAATGAGACATTGTAAGAGGTATTTTGCATATCAAGCTTATCAAAAAATAACAAGAGGCTAGCAAAACCAAATAGTAAAATAACATTTTGTGAGCTGTGCACAGTCATTCAGGGTGGAAAAGTCAGTTCATTGCACAAAAGAAGAACTCAAGAATGTATTAAGTATGTTGAACTTGAACAATTACATTTTCTACTGACAGCTACTATTGAATCTGGATCTTAACCATCACATAAGGAGCCCTCCTGATGCCCAAAGTGACCTGCTGACCCATCATGAAATCCACAGCAGTTCCTTTTAAACCTTCATCTAAGTATATGCAATAATATATATATATATATATATATCTCGCAGGGCAGCAGATGTGGCGAAAAAAATAAATAGACAAGGGATTGGGAGGGGAGGCAGATTGAAATCAGCAGTGCTGCAAACACACTGGCACTGTGCACCCAATTAGTATGCCTGACAGCACCGTGCACCGTGCACCGGCAGCTGGATTCATTGGATAAGTGCACGTGTGGCGCCGACGCCCAGACAATGCAAACGGTGAAACTTAGAAATGAGCGGACACCGGCACCTCCGTCTCCATCCTACTCCACCTTGTTTCCTCTTGGCCACCCTCTCGCTAGAACAAAGAGAGAGTGAGAGAGGAGAAACAAAGCCCTCATAGTGCACGTACTTACACAGCATCTCTGTCTGAGCTGGCTCCAGATGAATAAGGCAGAATACCAAGTGGCCCACTTATACGCTAGGCAGAGACAAATAGACCAGTCAGTCACCACAGGCTGCTGCTGAATAACAAACACTCTCTGGTGTTTGTGGATGTAGAAGACCCCGGATGCATCTGTGTCGATATACATATGTAGCACTGTATTCACAACTGCCACTTCCCAATTGCTGCAATGTGTTCTATACTGCGTCAGATGCTGTACTGTTGCACAATAGGGATACAGTCTATACAAAATACTGGCAAAGTGTACTTTGTGGAATCCTGTAGGAAACAAGCAAAACTAAATACGTGCTATGTACCTGCTCCTTCACAATGTGCTTCATGTACTCGTCTGTCTGTCAGAGAAGCAGAACAGTAGACCTCTCAGAGCAAGCTGAACATCAGGGAAGGGTCACCGAGGACGTAACAACAATACTATTCAACAAAATGGAAGCTTCCCTGGAGCGACTGGAGGGACTGGAGCTCCTGAAGCAGAGCATGACTTAGGAGTGTGGGAAAACAAAACATAAATACGATTTGGTTTAAAGAAGGACCAGATGATGGAGCTCTTAATTATAGTTTCCTGAACCACAAAGGTCATATTATTGGTCCATCTTTTAAAACTAAATAACAGCAATAATGCTAAATGCAAATCGAAATACAAAATAACTAATATTTCTATAACTCACATAACATTTTATTCCAGGTGTGATAACGCTCTCTGCACCACAGGCAGGACGTAACCGCCCGGAGCCCGGTGGGATAATAAACCATTGAGAGAGACAGATTGGTTCCGTCTATCTGGCGAGAAACATCAATGTTCGGAAAGATTGCATTTTTACTCTCCATTTGTGACATCTGCTTCACTCCAACCTGATTCTACTCTCATAAATAATAACTATACTGTCAAGTATTTTTGACACATTTTCTAACCAGAGTGAAACAAATGGCTCCGCCTGAATGGGGGAAATTAGACTGCAGCTTTTTGCTATTGAACACTGTTCACATTGGGAGCCTCTGAGTCATTACAGCTCTAAGCAATCATTGTACACTTTATGTCTGCTGGTATACTGTTCATTTAGAACGGTGTAGTCCAAACACACACTGAAGGGACCCTTGAAGCTGGGACTGTCTCAGTCACTACACACATTAGCGGCGGGGTCAGTGCGTGAGAATAGACCACCCAAGTGGACTACAACTGCAGCACGTGTGCAGGTTCTACCGAGAAATCCTCTGTGTGAATGCGAGTTATTGTATGGCTCACTCCGGGGTTGCTAAGTGCGAGAGTGTGATACCAAAAGCAATGCTTTGTGATTATTTTTTGTTCTGTTCAGCTGACCCTTTTTCAGTGCATCTTTTGATGACACACATCTGTGCCATTTATAACCATACAAAGGGATGCAATTCATGCACCCGTTTTCCTGTGCGCTCATCCTCACTGTCCATACAGTCAGAGATAAATCGGCAGAAAGATCATTACATGAGACATTCTACAAGGTGTTAAACACTTTGAAAGCAATGTATTACAGATAAGTGTGTGGCGGACGAGTCAAATCGATGACACGAGCAAATGGGTAAGGGGTAAAAGTAAAAGGGTAACCCAGTGACCCAGTAAATTACTGCTAGGAGGGTCATTTTCAAATGTCCTACCTTAGTTTTTCAGCGCTGATTCAAGGAAACTTCCCAGAGGAGTTTGTCATGTTCAAGGAAATGTTGCTTCTGTTACTGTGTGAGCCCAGAGAAAGGCACAAGAAGACACGTCGGTAAGGTGAGAAGCAAGGAAAAGAGACCAGATACAAGATGATGAAGCCCAGGTGCCAAAAGCAAGGCTCAGGCTTTGAGCGATAAGAGTCCATGTTGGAAACGAAGACAGAGGGCCAGAAGATGTCCGGCTGCTGTTTGGGAGGGAATAACACAGTCCAAACAACCACAACACTGCATGCACAAAATAAACTAATCATCATCACCATCATCAATTTAATAACACATTTGTCTTGTATTTGTTTTCCAGACAGTGTCATCACACGCAGAGTAACACACAGGCTGTAATTTCACATGCTAGATAAACAAGAAGCAAGAGGACAAACCGTAACGGAAGTGAACTTCAGCAGCAGCCAAATGAAGCCAAGATATATTTACTGCATGTTCAGAAAGACAGAGAGCAACAAGCCCATGTCAGTGTCGGCGCTATCATCAGTCTGAGATTTATACGGCATTTGAAATAATCCACATCTAATTTAAACAAACCAGTGAGACTGCTCTGGTATAGAATATATTTGGTCAGGCTGCTGCCGATGTCCTCTCCTCCACACTCTCAGAAAACACACTCACATCTCCTCGACCTTTCCACAGAAAACACCTGCTACACTCTCAACCTGTCATCTTTGCTGCAAACACTGCGAAGCTGCAAACACTCCCTACAGGCATCAAAATCCAATTCAGCACTCAGCGCCCCGCTCCTCACCTAACACCACCACTTGCTCCTTTCCCGTGGAACCGAGAGTCTCTCTGCTGATCCTGATGGAGCTGTGATGCTGACAGGGTGTTACGAATGCCATAGAGTCTCCCAAAGGCCGAAGGAGTACCTTTGCTCGTCCTCTTACTGTCAGGCCCACTCATATTCTGAGAAGCCAACATGGCAGCGTAGGAACGCCAACAGCACAGACAACAAACTGCATCAGAAATGAAATCAGTGAAGGTGGTGCAGCTTAGTTCACGAGCCACCGCTTAATGAGCAAATGAGGATTTGTGCAAACAAGTCTATTAGCCTGCCAGCTTACCTCTGCCCCTGTTTAAATCAAGCTTTCGCTGAATGCTAATAGTACATAAGCTCTGTGCCACCAAGCAGAGCTTTAATACACATGTAATTCTTGAATGCTGGGTGTAAAAAAATTAATAAATCCATCTTTGTTCATCTAGAACAAACTCTGCCAATGAGGTGAGACCACTGTAGTTTAACCAGCTGTATCTGAAGCAGGAGGCACATCAATGCATCAGAAGAGTCTGCTTGAGTTAACAGAGGATGTATATGAGGTTATTTCCAATATCAGTGAACAGTAAGATCAGGATGCTCACTCTGTCAACTCAAGATGGAAGCATAACAGACTGATTCTGAGAACAAAACTGCCGCTGTCCATTAAAGTGGCCAGCAGCAGATAAGCAGTTTTTTTCAGTGACCATACCGAAGGGACAAGGGGCATAAATCACATTTTCTCCTGACAGCATGTTTTAGCAGAGACTCAGCAGGCCAGGAGCCAATCGGGATCCAAGACGTGACAGTACCATCAATAGTACTTGAGGATGACAAGTGGAGCCATTTAAGTGTAGTGCAATGATCTGCTGCCCTGTGAGGTAAAGTCAACAATTACAATGTTGACTTTAATATTTCATGTGTGGGCAGTAATGTGTATTTAATATATTGAATATTTTCTAGTCAATGGACAGAAACTAACAACAAAAACGATTTGAAGTACTTCCATGTGATTCTACTAAAATCATTGTCTGTGAAACAGCAGAAACGTTGACCCCTGTGCGCCTCTACCTCAACGCTGACCACCAACCATCATCTCTACCTGCATCACTCACTCCAGAAAAACACACTCGAACCTCAGCAGCCACTGAAAACGGTTCACTTACGGTCGTTGCAAAATGAGCCTCCATAGGACGTCATGGTGCAGTCGCAGGTGAAGCCCTCCCACTGCTGGAGACACACCCCCTGATGGTAGCAGGACTCCTCCGTACAGGTGGTACTGGGTCCTAAACGAAGTAACCAATCAGCTTTAGTAAGTCCGCAGGAGGGCAATCCATGCTAGTTATTATGACTCAAAAGCATAACCCTCGGAGAGCTTCGCCAGCCGTCCACTCCCCAGGGTAATGGGAAACTTAGATACTCGCTTTATACAAGTATAAAATAATTTCAAGCTCAGGCTGTAACCACCTCAACACCTGCAGAATTGTTTGGTGAAAGAGAGCAGCTGCTGAAAGTGGTTTTTAGCTCTATATTAATGTTGTTGAGCCACATCAGGGCTAACAGGGAAACACGCTGCAGTGCATAGAGACTGAAACTCAGACATAGTGATTTGATTCATTCTGTCATGAACCGCTTTTATACAGTCTGTTTGCAGGTTGTGGCTCTTCACAGTTCTGCATAATACAAAGTCGTTTGAACGGCAGAATGGAACCCTCCTGATGCTGTACGATCTCTGATGGGGGGGGAGCCAGCGAGGTTGGCGATGGAACAGGGGTGGGACATTTTGGCTTTATGCTATGTGAACTACCAATTAGGAGATTTAAATAGCAGTCAGTTAGGAGATATACGCCGACGCATAGAAGAAAAATCACACTCTGAGCTCCAAGCAGAGGAAATCACCTGATATCGGCATCGGATGGCTGTCGTCATGTAATTTCATTTTTTACAGCAGTGCTTCATGCACTTGCGCTACACGTCTGGGCTCTTTTACATGCAGGGCACTAACATGCTATCTGAATGGTGCTGTGCCACGTCAGTTTGCTCACGTCCAGCATGCAGGTCCCTGCTGCATCACCATCACTGTGTGTATTTGACACTGCAGTGGAGCAGGAACTATTGTTGATCGGTACGAACAGTAGGGATGATTACAAACCCTGTTGCACTTCAAGGCCGTCTTTTCAGATGATGTATCTAAGTTAGAATTTATGAAAAAAAAAATCAATACAAATAAAATAAAATAAAATAATATAACAAACCGTGTTTTCAGGAGATCTGTTACTGCACCAAAACATAGTATCATTAGTTTTATACAGACCAAAGAACAGATCTCCAGTATATCTATGAGCGAGGAGAGTGTGTGCATGCCTGTGTGAGAGTGTGTGTGTTTGGGAATGGAGACGTCTATTTTCTGAGTGGAATGCAATCCCACCCGTTCAGATGAATCATGTGAAATCAGTGGGGGATCTCTCAGTATTCAGACTGTACCGTTCATTGCCCAGCAGATATTGCCACACGAAGGCATTTGATCCCTGTTTCTCAAGGATTCATCTGATTTGTTCTGTGTTTTTACATGCCAATATGTCTGACGTGGATAAAACATCGTCACTTTTGATATAAAATGGAGAAAAACTCAAAACAAATAATTGTCCTATACATAAATAAATGTGGCTGGTCTGTTTTTCCTGTCGGATTGGTGGTTGGTGGGGATTTTCATTAAAAGTTTAATTAAACAAGAACATTTCCAAAGTGTCACGGTTCAGTGCCAGACTAATTTATTTATACATAGATAAACAGATAACACCCTTTGTCATTTACACACATCTCAGTTAAAATATCCCCCACACCAACCAGCAGAAAATTTAATTAAATAAATCACTAATCTGTGGGAGCTTTATTTTTTTTTTCTTATAATGCCAATTTCAATTGGAGTTCATCTCTTTTCCATCAGCTTGATCTGTTCCTAGTTCCTAACCGGGCTCATTGCCCCATTAATTACCCAAGAAAATGATCCATTGAAGAGTTAATTAAGCATATTGTCATGATTAATAACAGAGATGTGCAGCCACTCCCGCACTCCTCCTTAAACTATTGATCATCCAATCGTTCCTTTCGCTTGGCTGCCTGAGAAGCTGTTAAACAGCATCTGCTGTGGTCCAGGAGGATCCTGAACAATACATCTCAGCATAAATGGTCAAATCCAAAGCACTCGCACGTCTTCCCTCCCTCCCTCACTGAGACTAGACTCTGGAAGCAACAGCTGTGTGATAAATTAAACACCTGCTTGGATTAGCGTTGTAGGGTAGGACAAAATCAGAATCAGAAGTAGTTTAGATCCACTTTAGAATCCTGGTTCATAAAGAAGCAGAATTATAATATTTTTGAATGAAATAGTCCTGAAGCTGGAGGTAAAATCTTCAAATCAGTTTGGGTTTTCTTCTTTTTTTAGAGCTGTGAAGCAGCTTTTACCTCTTTGGCAGTGCAGCTGTTGCTTGTTTCCTTGTACTTGCCCCACTGATAACACACTGTATTAATAAGCCTGCACATTGCCTTTAATGAGCACAGTTTGTTTACTTGTTTTTTGTTGTCCTTGCAATCTGCTGAGTCAGTACTGACTTTAAGAGCAGCTTAATTGTCTGCCCTTTCTTTTGGCCAGAGAACGGACCTGCAGCCACCTCCGACTCTGGATCACCAGCAGACAGGTTCATAATGACCTCGGGTCTTGTTCAGTGATCCCTCACCAGGACAGCATTGCCCTGGCAAATTGCTCTTTGTTTTTATTTTTTGGAGCTGAAATATTGAGATTCTGAACTGTAGTTATTCAAGAAGATCAATCTAGATCATAGAACTATTTAATTTAAAACCTGAGTAAAATTAATCATGGACTAGACACAAACTAAAAATGGCTCTGATGTCTTATTCTCAGCTAATCCTTCCTATTGAGCTATTTTCAAACGTTTTCCCTCAAATAAATCATGACGTAGAAAAGCACTCGTAGAGCGTAGACCTCCGCCAAGCAGCTCATTCCCCTCCTAATGCGATTTACACCGTCCACGTGGTGATCTGAATCATCATCAAAAGGTTGTAAATTGTTCTTGGTATCTTTATACACCAACCATGAAAAATAAAAGTGAATTGGAGTTGATGCTTATTTTTAAGATACTTTTGAATCCATAAATGGAGCTTTCAATGTTAAAATTTAATATTTCTTTCCTGACTCCATTCTGGATGAGATCCAGATGAAATTTTAGATAGAGATCCCAAACCTACATGATTGTATCAAATTCCAGAAACGGAACGGGTGGACGGACAAACAAACACCGGCAAAAACATAACCTCCTTGGCGGAGGTAATTATTGCACAAGGATGGTATTTAGGCTTGCCCTCTACCTGGAGAGATGTAATAATCTTGATTTGATAGAAGATGAGGCGAGTAGCCAATATTATTTTCCTTATAATATTGTCATATCAACAATGACAATTGCATTTACAGTAGCCTCAAGGTTAGATATAACCTTAATTTGCCAAAAGAAACTGATTAATCATAAGTAAATGGCACATCTCATAATCATCCAATATCATCCTCCATTTCAGGCGCCTGCAGGAGTCAATACTACAGCTTAATGCAGTTTTGAACTATGTATTGAACAAACTAATTGCAGTGATTAATTGTAATAAGGCTGGCTGGCAGACAAAGCGAGAAATGGAAAGGGAACAAAAACGAAAAAAACAGGCCTTGAGCCAGCCAGCACAGCCCTCAGAGAAATCAAGTCAGGGGCCTCAGAGCTCCTTGGTGGTACAAGGAGAGGCGGCGAAGAGCTGTGAAAGGCAGGGGGGAGAAATTCTATTTAAAAATATCCACTGTAATACGAAGATTTAACTGTGAGACGCTGGAGCCATGCAGCCTGAGCGAGAGCAGCTAACTGTGAAAAGAAGTGGTAAAAAAGACAGCAGATTCCAGACTGATGAGGGTTAAGGGTGTCGCTGAGATTAGCTACACTGACAGTGATGTGAGAGAATATGCAGGTTTTATAATGTAATAGAGGTGACACAATGCAGGATGGAGGGGTTTAAATTGTGAACACCAGAGCCGGGACTATTCGTATGGATCTGCTGGCACGTATCAGGGAATACCAGCAACATCCATACCAGGAAATAGTGAGCGTTGGATCCAAGTGATGTCAAACAGCATGAAAACAATCCATTACTGACATGAATAATGCTCATCTTTATTAGAAGCTGAGTAACTAATAAATATATGAATTTAGAACTGATCAAACTAACCGTTAAAATTTAGGCAATGTATTTTTATGTCCCTCAAAGTCATTCCACTTGAGAAGTTAGTGGAGTCTTTCCAGCCATCTGCCACCACTGGCACTGAGCTTGGATGATCTGTTTGTCAAACATCTTATTCCCAACCTCTAAATGACAGATTGAAACTAAAAAAGATTCTGATCCCACTCCAGTTCTTATAATCATCAAACTGAAATATGCATATTGGGAAATTGCCGAAACTGTTACGTCTGCTGTGCCACATTATTGTTACTGATGGAAAGGACGCATTGCAGCTGAGTGAATTATCATTTGGCACGGCCAGTTACATCTCTCAAAGCAACATTTTAACATGAGAATTAATTCAGAGAAAGGAGGGTTCAAATTTAGTTTACTTCACAAATTTGATGTGCATTTGTAAATAATCAGATACAATATGAATACAGCTGACTGCCGGTGACTAAAGTGGTTCAGGTGAGACATTGTTGGCAGGAGGGGATTTACAATCACAACATAAAAGCAGCTGCAGCATGGATAATACTGTTTGTGACTTGCATTTCTCCATCTTTTGTTTTGTGACTTAAGGAATTTCACCACCGCATTTCATCTGGATCGGATTCAGATTGCGTGATACAACAAAAAAATCAGGATTTTCCCATTTTCTTATAATGGAGGCTTTAAAAAAAAAAAAAAAAATATCTTGCAAACTATGCATTCAATTCATTCAGCAAAAAGCATGGTCTTAAAGGGGTCCAATATGCACTGTCATGCAAAATGTCTTCTGATCCAGAATAAGGTCAGGAAAAAAATATTACATTTTAACATTGAATTGGATTAAAAAATCAGTTGAAAATACACCTCGACGCCGATTCACTTTGACTTCTCATGGTTGGTGTATAAAGATACCAAGAACAATTTATAAGATCTTGATGGTGATCCAGATCACCATGTGTAAATGCAACTAAGACGAGAGAGAGCTGCTTGGCGGAGGTCTGCAATCTTTGTTCCATTTTTACAAGAGATTCAGTCAAAGGAAATACATTAAAAGAAGCTAATTCTATTTCCCTGATTAATTACAAAACAATACTTTTTTAAAAAAACCTTTCAACGTGTTTAATTAGTAATTAGTAATACAGTTCTGTCTGCATGTGGCTATTGGTTGCTTCACCAACTCACCATCGCAGCCTCGTTCCACCTGGCCCACCCTGTGGAGAGCATCTGCAATCAGGTCAGGGAGTCTCCCATTCAGGTCCACGGAGGCCAGACAGCCCTGGTACC
Organism: Brachionichthys hirsutus; assembly: GCF_040956055.1. Taxonomy (NCBI): domain Eukaryota; kingdom Metazoa; phylum Chordata; class Actinopteri; order Lophiiformes; family Brachionichthyidae; genus Brachionichthys; species Brachionichthys hirsutus. The sequence goes on along the minus strand of NW_027180677.1, from coordinate 12,301 downwards.
CGTCCCGGGATGCAATCAGCTTGGGCAGGTTGCTGTACATATTCTTTATCACGCCACCGATGTACAGCTCTCCTGAAAACACACAGAAACCCGCCCGTGAGTAATGATCTGGGTTGCACTGTATTTTCAGAAACAGACAAAACTGAAACTCCTGCAGGCAGCAGTGTGTGTCTGTGATTCCTGCTCATCCATGACTACAGGATGGTACAAATCCAAGATGAAATTGACAGGGCTTGTACAGAGACAAAACAGATCAATTACGGCTTAAGCACCATGGACAGCATCACTTGTCAAGACAAAACTTATTTATGCTGCGGCTGTTTCGGTTTGCAAACCGACATCTGAAACCAGACTGTCCGTCTGGTATGACGAGAGGACACCAGGTTATCAATCGCAACACATTTCAGTATTTTTTGCTAACAAGAGACAATGTCCCTGACATAACCTGCTGCATATGGACACATGCACAAAACCGACAAAAAAGTAGACCTCAAAATCCAACCTTTGTCATGGGATGTCACAAACATTTAACATTTATTAATGCATTAATTTATTTATGTATTTTACACATTCTCCTTTTGAAGATAGTTTTTTTTCACTTTAACTTTAAAGCCCATCATGCAAATTCTCTAATGGTTTGGTTGCAGATTGTAACATGCTAGAAAGATTGCGATTGAAATGTAAAATGTTCCCTGCCAGGTGAATTAAACAAAATATATCCTCATTCTGTCCATAAATCTGAAAAATGTGGTATTTTAAAATGGTCCTAAACTATATTTTGCTGATATTCATTACATTTAAAACAAAGCAAGTAACAAAAGTGGCATGTGGGTTGACGATGCCACTTAAAAAGACAACAACACTCTTTATTTACATTCAGGACAGATACTTTATGCTGTTGGATGATATAATCTGCCTTTTGATCATGATGTGCATTCATGTATAAATATGTTCATTAAAATGGATTAAAATGTCTGCGCTTTATTGAACTCGCCATGATGATTGGTGGTAACAGCACTCACTTAACTAATTACAACTGTTCCCATTGTACTGACTGCACTCAACACACAGTACTGCAGACCTGTCTTTATTTAGGAGTCTTTGTCTGTAAAAATATAAATCAGTGACCAATAGAGCCAGCCTTACTTTCAGTAGTACTGTAGTCATAAGCCTTCCATTCATGGAGTCCGTCAGTTTCTTGATCTCTCGATGAGCAACGTTTTATGTAAATCTCCTGTTTAAGAAGCGCCAACAGGTTCTCAATAAGGTTTAGGTTTAGGCCAGTTCATTATTCTTTCATCTTCAAGGCCTTTCCTGGAGTAGACGCATGTGATGGAGCTTTGTCCTGCATAAAAATCATGGTCTTCTTGAAAGATGCACCATTTTTTTCTGCACAACCGCTTGAAAAGTGTCTTTTAAAAACTGGCAGTAGCTTTGGGAGTTGATTTAGAGTCCTTTTTCAACCCGGAAAGGTCCAACGAGCTCATCTTTAATAACACCAGCCCATATCCGTACCCCACCTCTCCTTAGACCAAACCCTCCCTCCTTACACAAATACACCCGATACTCTTAAATCAACTAAGCATTCAGGTTCTTACAGCTTGGACCTTGAAAATATGCATACAATTATGATATGGTCAAAATACTCCCTTGCCAAATAATTTTGCACACTGTGTATCTATGGGCATACCACACTCCTCTGATATACACACTGTACTGTAGTATTTGTTGGTTGCCGATCCGCTGTGTCCATTACCAGATGGAAGGGAACAGACCATAAACATTACAGTCGCCAAGAGACAGCAGTGAATTGATATCTTAAAGCAGAGCAGTGGGAATGTTGGGAGGTGCGCTTCTGGGAGACGTTACCCAACAAACTGTTTGTCTCTGTGGAGGCGCCAAGAACAGGTTTGGATGATAATGCGATTCAAAGAAGCGCCTCACAGCTGACATGAACAGATTGTACGGTGCCAGCCATGAAGCGTTGGAACTGACATATGAGAGATTCATTCTATGAGCCCATCAACACACAGTTCCACGCTGGGAGAGTAGTATAAAGATACTGCAACTTTCTTTCATGACGATGGGAAAAGTTGAGCATCGTCAGCAAAATGATGAGTTTGAGTTCCGGGTCATCACAGCGCTCACGCACATTTAAGGTCTCTTTACATTACAACATAAAATTTAATTTGTATCCCCCCCCTCACTACACTCCTCTCATAGCCTGTGTTCTGGAGTTGTGAGGGAGGGAAACAGAGAGGCCTTTGATGTGAGTGTATATGAATAAACAGAGCTTAAAATGCTCCGAGCGTTCTTCATCATCAGAACTCCAACTGCACCATTTATCTTGAAGAAGGCATAGAATGAGCATCCAGCTAAACCTGAGGCGAGAGATCACGCCTCACAGATAGGAGGCAGGAGAAAGGCGTTACGCTTGAAGAACTAACAATTCAAAAATTATATTTCCACAGCAGGAAAGCGTAACTTTCAACTTCTGCACTCTGAGACGCAATGAGCCATGGGGTCAATTATCTGTGGACTTGGTGTAATGGAAAGAGTCAATGATGTTTGCAAAGTTCCCAGTAGAATTAATGAATACTTGACACTTCACATTTCCATGCCACGGCTCTGGGCATTATAATCAATACAACGAATCCGTTAGCCGTCTGGCTGAGTGATGTGCTGAAACCGTGGCTGCATGAACCATTTAGTAAATATGAAATTATCGGCATGGAGTTAATCTCAAATAAAGCAACCTGCAGGAGTCAACAGGATGCTGGAGATTCCCCATCCTGACTGTGTGTTTGAGTTGCACCGTAAAGATTAGTTCTGCTTCCTGTGTTCGACCCACCTGCTCAGAGGAAGCGGTTCTCATTGTGTTCAGATTGGAGTTGGGGCATTTGATTAGAATTACAGATTCCTTTTGGTCAACAATTTTTACTCATTTAAGGCATGAACAGCTTGTTCTGCACACATGACAGCTCATCCTAGCCGTTCTTGAACGTACCACAGCTGTGTTGCTGCTAATGTTGTTTACCGTGTAGGTTCCAGTGCACAACATGTGAAATCTGTTTCCTTTTTTAATTTGACAAAATATTGCGGGTTTTTTTATGGAATGACGAATGACAATGTACAGACTTGTTCTTCTGTGAGGAATAGTGACAGTAAAGTTTTTTTTTATATTTTCATGTGACAAAAGTCATACTTGGATCAATTGTACAACGCCATCATTGTTAAAGTTAAAGTCTACAGTGGGTGGGTTAAAATAACAAGGAACAATTTCCTGGTGATGGATGTTTGTGCAGCTGAAGCTGCTCAGAATGGTCTTAAAGACTGGTCCAATTACAGCCTCCCAGACATCACTGGAGACCGCCACCTCTACATCTCCACGGTTACCATAATGACATCTCAGGGGTTGCTTTGGAGCAAACTATGGTACGAGGCCCCGGAGAGCCTAAAACAATAACATCTAGAGGAGCATAACGATTTAAGAAAGGATGAAACGGTTTTTTAGAGGGTTTAAAGAGAAGTATAGATACTGGAGATTTAACAATGTTCAAACCATTTAGGTACACTCGAATTTTAGTCAACACGGATATCAGTGGGTATCTTCAAAACTTGTGTTATATATATATATATAGATTAAAATCCCACGTCAACCATTCATGTCAAAGCTAATGTATTCGTTAATTTAGAGTTTCAGTCTAATTGCAGTGCCAGGCTATTCGTATCACGACCCTCAAGAACTATGCTTCAAAGTTTTGTTAAATCGTTTGCTTGTAATTGGCTCCCAAGTGAAGTGGCAAGATTGCAGCCTTTGCCCGAATCTACTGATACCGAGATATATAATTCATATCTATCACTAAAATAAATTTAATAATAGACCATGGCTCCTCAATGGCTGGTTTCATTGCTGAACACTAACCGCCTTCCTCTGGCCAATTCCCCAACAAATACAAAGCCCACCATCAACTTTCATTAAATGCTCTATTACAAATCTCTGCCTCCCTCTCAAGCCCCCACTCTCGCGTCTCTCCTTTGCCTGCGCCGCCGTCCTCTCCCATGCTGGCTCTAATTGACAGAGATTGAATGATTGCAGATGAGAGACAAAAAAAACACACACACACACACACACACACACACACAAATGTTGTGGGCAAATGAATGACTGTTAAGCAGTGGCGTTTTGTTAAAAGTGAAACTGGGAAAATGGCAGCCAGCAGGAAGATGCGGGGATCGTGTGATTGGTAATTAAAGGAACACAAAGCAAGCGAAACAAGATGATTGTTGGAGAATGAATATTGGCATTGCTTGCTTTTGCAAAAATCAAGTTGCGTAATTACACTGCACATCGCCTCTCTACAATTTAGATTGTGTGCATCTCAAAACAAATGATGTAGCAAAGATAGGTTCTGAAAGCAGCAGGAAATGATAGGCTGAGGCAACAACATGCTCTAATTATTTGACGCTATTAGCGGTACCTTTTCAGTCACACACTGCCACTCCATTTACTTCTAACCACAGGTGGTGGAAGGCATGTCTCTCTCCCCCTTTCAGAATCGCTCTCCATTTACATGGCAGAGGGAGAGAGGGAGAAAAATCTACAGCCTACAAAGTAAATTAAATAAATGAATGCAATGCAGCAAAAAGGCAATGTTTGCACACAGCTTTGATATGTTCTCTGACATAAAAGGTTTTTGTCATTAACTGATGTCTTTGTTTGCTTGAATTAAGTTAGCCATTGTTAGATTAACCTCATTTAAAAACTACTGGCCAGGGAACTTAGGCTTTTTCTGCATTGCTGTATGTTATGACCATCATTGCACTGGTTTAAATAACTGATCACAAACAATGATTCATTGCAAGAGCAAGAAAACCTAAAAAAACTAATTGTTGCGCGTTATTGATTATGATTAGGGATCAGGTTATCATCATCCTTGAGCCACAAATGATAAAACAAAGATTTAAATATACACCATAAAGATTGCTGTGGTTTTGAAAGATAACATTTGTGTATAAAAACTGCAGTAACAGTAATAATACACTAATACAATTGTATTATTACTGTATTATTGAACTGCAACAGTTACAGTCTATCATTGGAATCAGACTCCAGAAAACAAAAACATTATTTAATAAGATTTCAGGTGCTAAAGTTATAGATGGAGATTGTATTTGATCTTGTGATAAAACCCAGCATTATTATTAGATTTCATCCCCATCAATTTAGCTGTATGTCTGAGCTTCGGCACACGCACCTTCCTTTCCAATCATCACTCTGCACTCACGGTAACCTCGCCGTGTCTCTACACACTTTGCTTCACTTGAGTCCACCTGAATTCATACCTGTAGGACGGATTAGATGTATCTGAGAGTTTTACGCGTCCTTTCTTTGTGAATCTGAAGCTGAATGTGAGGAGACATTTGAATTGATGATTTCTCCAGGTGAGGCTTTTTGAAGTCTACTAATACTTAAATGGTGACTGAATGGGGGCTCGTAGAATTTCTCCTTCAGGCTTTTCATCTGATTCAGTTTGATCCCACAGTGAAGAATCATCAGACAATTGACCCAAATCAGCCAATAAAACCCACTTATGTCTGTCTCCTCACTTACTCGAGGACTCAGTCCATGGAGCAGCTCTAAAGTTTCACTCCAGGACAGGCCTGCCCCTTTTCGAATATCTGTAATTGGGCAGAATAACTTGATTTAAACCCACTTTAAAGTGTGGTTTTCTTTTGTCTTTTTTGATGAATGTTTGTTAGATGAAACGTAAAACATTGTGGGTTAAAAGGAAGCTAAGTTAACACAATTTGCTTCAGGAGTACTACTTAATTTCTCTATTTTCAAGTATTATCTACACAACGATCATCTTAAATTGACAAAATATAATGAAAAGAATGATGCGACTTTAGACTGCTCTTCATTTCCTGTTCAGGGACGCTGAAGAGGTTGAGACATTTATACAAGACGGCATCCGGTGCTGATCCAGTTGGGCTTCGTGTCATTGATTTAGTCACTGTCATGCAAATTGTGAATTGTAAATTCAATATGCATTGTTGAATCAATTTGATAAAGTGCAGATATAGAACAAAATGGAAGTACTCAGAAATCTGAAAACAACCTGCTTGTGTCTAATCTTCTATTTGTGTTCATGCATAAACTATGGAGAAAAGCTGAAAAACGCAAGGAGGATGGGTGGTAGCTTTGTCATAAGTACTATAAATAAATAACTGATGAAGCGCAGGGGAGGTAAAATTAGCTGCTGGGAGACATGCTTTCAGTAAAAAAGGTTTTCTTTCCACTAGATTCAGCACGCAATGACTCAAACAGAGGCTGCTGGATGAACTTTGGAATCTGGAAGTGAATATGTTAATGCTTTGGTGAGAGGACTCAGCAGTCTGTGTGTTCATGTCTAGGAATAGAACGAAAGGAGCATCGCTCTTATGATGACACTTCTAAAGTAGAATGCCAAGCAGACAATAGAGTTAGATTAATTTAAATTTGTACATGAATTGTAACACTATGCTCATCTAAGTAATATAAATTATACAGAATAACAAGGACAGCCATGTACAGGACCGTAGCGTTCGTTTCTGGCAGTGGTTATGTGTTCGCTGGCGTTTCGACTTTTAGCAAGATAACTCAAAATGTTCTAGACGGATCTTGATTACATTTTCAGAAATGTTTTGGAATGTTAGCAGGAACAGAATAATACATTTTGGTGATGATCCAGAAGAGATCCTGGATTCTTGATCAGTTTGACATTTTTGCTAACATTGCAGTCAATGGTGCTTCAGAATTTGTTCCTCAATATCTCAGTTTATTATTGTCCAATGTTTATGGAATTTGATACAGTCATGTAGGGTGGAGACTTCTATCTCACCACCGAATTTTACAGAATGACGTTAGGAAAACATATTACATTTTAATATTGAAAACTCCATTTACGGATTAAATAATCTGTTACAAATACACACCAACTCCGATTCACTTTTACTTTTCATGGTTGGTGTATAAAGATACCAAGAACAATTTAGAACCTTTTGATGATGATCCACATCAGCATGTGGATGGTGTAAATCTAATGAGGGGATTGAGCTGCTCGGCGGAGTTCTGCACTCTGAGTTCTTTTCTAATGTTGTGACGATCCTGCTCCATTAATCTGAGAATGCATTCCTTCATTCAGTCGCCTTTCCGAGCAAAGACGATCCATGCCCGTCTTTCCTTGAGGCGGTAACTGAATTCATAGCAGCTCCAGAGACACCACTCTTTTGTTCATCTTGATCCTCTTATTGAAACAAGTATCGGACAGATATTACATCCATAGCATATTGTGAAGAGCGTTTTACTTTCTTTGCTTTGAATTCTTCTTGGTTGTGGGAGCCTCTCTCTCATACTTTCTGGCACAGTGCAACTATACCGGTACATGAAAAGCAATTTCCCTTTGGGATTAATAAAGTATTCTGATTCTGATTATTTGTGTCGTACAATTGTATGAGGAATAGATGGGAGGTTTAAGCTGCTGATGAATAGCATCGTCATACCAGAAGCAAATAATTTTGAAGTGGGAGAGTCTGGAAAAGGTCTGAGACTCGGGGAGTGGGGGGGGGGGGGGGGGGGGGGGGGCTGACGCAAGTAAGGAATTAATATTCTGTCTGATCGTCTCAAGGATGGAGCAACGTCGCTGCCTCACTGAAATCCGACTTCATTAGTGAGAGTCATATCAGTGACATCAGCAGTTGGGTTTTAAATGCGGTTCAAATGAACTCAAGTCTGGTGAATGCTTTGATTGTCAGTTCCTGCTTTCTTTTATTCATGTGTTTCATTGTCAGCTAGAATATGATGCTGCAGATCAGATCAGGCAGATAAGGAATGGGGAATTCGGAAAGAGGAAGAAGAGATTTAACTTCTCAAGTCGACAAGTCAGGGTTCATACAATGTGGGTGTCAAATTGTACGGACAAAAACCTTTATAAAGTTAAAAACTCATGAAATATTGATCTTAACTGTCCAAGGTGTTCATAAATTCCTCTTCTTAAAGGTGTATCATGGTTTCTGAAACGGGGTTGTTTGGAATACTCACCCACAGTCAGGGCAAATATGAACTGTAAATCATGGAGGGTATTTTTAAAAAGCAGACAGTCTGGAAGCTGAGCGATGTTATTTTTGCTACAATGCCATCAGGGAGCTCGTTCCGACAGGGATCTGGTTGCTTACGGAGGGATGATGGATAAACGAGCTGCATGGAGATAAATAGATGGTAAAGCTCAAATGTATATCCCATAAATACTCACTGAACACTTTTGCAATTTGATAAATGTCATCAAATAAAGCCACTGAATTGACTGAATTTAAATAATCTTACAAACAAATAGAGCATGCTGGCAAGACATGGGATAATCATGTTCATCTGCTAAATGTCGGATTGTGTTCATATGAAAACACAAATTGTTCTCTCTCTCTTCTGTGTAATAAGATCAATTAGATTCAGATGTTCATCTGAGCAATAGCTGCATATATATGCACCCTCATTTTCATTGGTTGATCATTATATAATGTTCAATTGCCTTTTGCGAACAATCGCATTACGGCTGATCAGCCTAGATTCGAGACCATTTGAAAATTCATGACAATTTCTTTCAAACTTCGGGCATTTTCCATTCAATTCCGTGTTGATAAGGTGACTTTTAGAAGTATTGCCATCATCAGTCAGCTGTTAGACATTGCTTGTTGTGGAGGTGCAGCATTTGACATAATGTGGGACTAAAGCCAGGCAATTGGAACCATTTGGACTGATATATGGGTAGAAGGAGTGCTGTACCTGGTATGGTAAGAGGCTTTGGTATTGTGGTGGGATTATTAAAGGGCATCTTGTTTGTCAGCTATATTAAGCAGACAGGAGTAAATGCTTCGGGGTGATCAAACGGCTAATCTCAACTTCACATCTGGCATCGTTAAGATGCGTGTACCTGTTTGTCTCTCCTGCCAAACATCTCCTCCACATTGTGTTTCAATTTGTTCTGCTTATGTTGAAAAAAATAGAACATATTCAACTTCGCCTCTTTGCAATTCCGCAAAGGATGCTTCATTAGCAAGCGTCATCAAAAAGAAGGGACGGGCACTTCTGTAATATTGAGTGGCAAATTATTTCTCCTTCTTGCAGTTCGTCATCCTGAAAAATCCCAATATAAATTTTTCATCTTGTTTTTTCTGCTGTTTCGGCGGCTCATTTCCCATCGCCGCATAATTGTTGCTCCTGTTTAATGCCTCGTGTCCCACTGGGAAAGACACCATATGCAGCTTAACATGCAACATAGAGCTGCACACTAGGTATAAATGATGCAGTCAGGACTGAATGAGTTTAAAAACATGTAGTAAACTACTACTTTTTAACAGCATTTGATATATTATAATTAAACAGGACCTTGCCAACGTTTAGATATGCCCCTATTAGTCTGTAACAATACGACACCATGATGAATAGTACTGGATGCGGACTCAATCAATGTATTGTTAAATATTACAAGTACGAGAATAAGAAAGTGTTTTATGTTTGCAGTTTTCATTGCAAGTAATTTGAGATCAGTTCATGCTGCTGTTTGGATTCTGATTATAAAAAGCTGCCTTGTAGATAAAAAAGCATCTAGTGGAGAATGAACACTCTGACCTGAACGAGCAGTGCCAGTACGGCATTTACATTCTATCCTCGTCAAAGATGCATTCAAGTCTTTTTTTGTATACCATGCTTTGGCAGATATGCGCTGTTCATCATCAAGGCTGCTTCAGGGCAAGAATACAATGGTAATTGACTATTAGTGTCCTCTGCAGGTTGTGGACGTGATAGTGATGCGATAGATGTGCACTGGCTGTCTGCTATACTGTACATTCTACATATTCTCTTCTGACTAGCAGGCATTGCATAAAACTAGATAATATACTCCGCTCTTTCCTATGGGGCTGTGTGTGTGTGTGTGTTCCCTCACCATACTTTGGCTGACAAAAAAGGGATGCTTTGAATATGTTTTTTTTTTGCCTGTCCAAAAACAAAGAGATGAAAAATGGAAAGCACAAAATCCATATTTCCTGTTTTCTGTGGACAATCACAAAGATAAAGCATGGACAAATGGCTTTGGGCTTTGAAATCCATGCATAAATGGTGTTAAAATGGAGCAAAAAAGATTGTACTGTAGCTCTTTGTAACTATTCCTTCATGTTCAAATTGAAATGACTAATATGTCAGGAAAGCAGACGGACTTGCAGCACAGTCTGTGTGTCTGTATGTATGCAAATGAGAACATTCTATATATCAGATTTAATGTAATATACTTTCGTGAATTCATCACCTACATATGTTCAGGTCTGGTGCTTTGCTGTGGGGTTTATAGTGCTAACGCTTAAGCTTTGCATGATAGTTTGCAGGAGAATGGTCACAGCAGAGCTACAGAGCGAGGTCTGAATCCTCAATTAGATGAGGGAATTGAGGAGAGAGGCATCTTCTCCCTTCTGACGTCTTCAGAAGCGAGATTTATATATATTATTTTTCCGACGAGCAGCCTGATGCTAGTCGGACCTGCCTCACACCTGCCTCGGCCTCCATTCACTACAGGACAGGAGTTGTTCAGAAAAAGAGAAGGATTATTTTACATGATTATGTTCTGCAATAATGGCTCAGATTAATAACACAGAAAGGAAAACAATCTGCCTCCTGTTTCATCTCTGTGATAAATCACACCATGTTGAATATGCAGCCATATAGTCAACATGGCCTGATTGTATGTGTGTGGATCTGTAGTGGATTGCTGAGAGATGTTGACATTGCATGCTTGGATGATGGCGTTTTAAAAGGAGGAGATAAAATTATGATGCAATCACTCAAGATGAGAGCGAGTTTGTTCACACCAGCTGAATTGCTTGGAGAGCACTGCATTGTCCCAATAATAGAAGAACTGATTCTGCTCGCATTTTGTTAACAATAATTACATCTCTTCCGCCTGAGGGTGGGATGTGAAACACTTTGGCTTGATTACAGAGGACAAAGTGCAGCATGACTGCAGATAGCAGGAGTGCTTGAAGACGGGTGGATGACGTGGGATTTATCCTGGCTGAGACGTAAACCTGAGAGGAACTCGAGTCTGACACCTGCAGGAGAGCTGAACACTCCCAAAAATAACCTCAAAGGCTGTCTCTTGATGTTCCTGCATAATCTAAGAGTTGATTGACAGATGTCTGTACCACAGTGTCTATAGAAGCAATCAAAATATATTATTCTAATTCCAGACATCAATTACTTTACTTCGGTTCGGAAATCGCTTGAGTAGATCCATCATTGAGCACACATGACAATAGTCTTATCTGTCAATTACGAGCAATGTATGATGAATGCATATTACGTCGTGCACGTACCCAAACTCAAAGGCAGGTAATCCTATCTAGTACTTACAGAGTCTGCTGTTGTCATCCCGGTGTTGTGAACTTAGCGATCAAACCATGTATGACAGTAGCACATTAACTATAGTTTGTGGCACAACCAGGCTGTTAAATAATGCACCATTCATTCAAAGTGTTTAGCATTTGAAAGCTAGCTCTTCTTTCGGTATAGCATTTCCTGTAAACCAGCATAAGCACATTGACTTTGTCCAGCTCATCCCCTTGTCTTAGAGGTTTTTTTGTATATCCCAATTCAAGATGATCAATCCGAGTCCTTGTCGCGGTCAATTTCTGAACTGTCTTATACAGCGACCCCGAAGAAGAGTGGAAGTGTTCCGAAATGGTTAGACAACTCTCTGTCCTCTGTTGTCCACCGTTGGCATCCCAGAATCTTTCTTCCATTTGAGCATCTCTTTTCTTTATTTCCATACTGTCACTCTTTTGCTCCACGGGAAGCCACTCAAGCATCTAAAGGACACACCGTAAAACCTGACTTCCAAATTCCAAAGCCTATCATCACCAGGGCTTCCATTCTCCAGTCTGCCAGCAGACATCTTCACACTTAGATGCTCTGTAACCATGGGTATTATTTCTTAGAGGATACACAGAGCATTTTAAAGTCATAGCAGAGGAGTCTCAATCAAAAGATAGCCATCAAATTTCCAGTAAAAGTGAAATGCAACAGTCTTCTTCCAGTCAGACAAGCAGCTCCAGAAGAGCAGGACGATGAAGTGATAAGCCGTTATTGTTTTTTGTTGGATTCTTTTTTTTTTTTACATTGGTGGCCAATGTTGGATTTAGCTCATAGTGGGTAGAGATTGTGGGAGGATATTGCTCTGTTATTGTCCTCTTCCCATTCGGGCTACTATAACAG